>NC_142081.1:144460897-144763928 GCF_054644295.1 Miniopterus natalensis
CAGTGATAGCCACTGTGCTTCCAGGTAAGTTGCAAGTTGGGCAGTTGCATTAACCCTGAAGGACCTGGACCCTGACAGACCATGTGCAGCAGTCCGCAGATTGAGGGTTCCCCTCTGAGAATACTAAGTTAGTTAATACCTGTTTCCAGGACTCTATCCCCAAGTTGAAGAGACAGCTCCTATCTCTAATCTATGGCTGGTAACCATAGGATAAATGCCATCAGCCTACTCCGAGGATTTTCTAAAAGTATTTGCTTTCTTTGAAAGCTGATGTGATTGGTCCCTGTGTGGCTATGAACCAGAAGATTGTCACAAGGTGTAAGCTTAGGGTGACATCTTTTAGGATGGTACCAGTGCCCCTAGAGCTAAAGGAGTAAGGGCTCATGGCCCAGGCTGAGCATCAGAAACACCTGAGAAGCTTTGCAAAAATTCTGGAGCTCTGAAATAGGGCCTGCAATTTGTGTGTTAAAAAGCCTGCCATGGTAGGTTGATGTAGAGCCAGTGTTGAGAGAAACAGCTGTGGAGCCAGGCCTCCAGCTCTTTAGCCTGAGACTTGCTCTGCAGCCACATGTTGCTGACTGTGCCTAAAGCACCTAGCTGCCCTGTTCCCTTTCACACTGAGTTTACATGATGCCTGCTTTTTCAGTATCTCCACCATGGCCTGAAATATTATAGGATTGAAGGAAGACTTGATAGTTCAACTGCTCATTTATAGTCAGCCTTTACGGGCATCCTTTACTTGTTCTTGGCATAATATATTATTAGCTAACATTAATTGAATGATTACCATGTTCTAGACTGGGCTAAGAAATGTATATGCATGTGTTCCAACCATCCTATGAGGTAGGAACTATTGTTATCTTTGTTTTACAGATGAGAAAATGGAGGCTTAAAGAGAAGTTTGGGATAGACAACATAGCTTAGAAGTGGCAGTCATGACCAATACCCAGTTGTTTAAAACCAAAGCTTCTTTTCATCCAAACCCCCTCAAGAACACACATTTCTGTTAGCAATAATAGAAGGCCTCATGGAAGAACCTGGTTAAACTAAATATAATCTGACATTGAAACAAAATCTAATCTAAGTTTGGAAGCAATAATATTGGAAAGTGTAATAATTTTTGTCATTTCTAGCTGTAGCAGGAAATAGATGGCATCTCCAAGCTGAGTTACTGAGAGGACTTTAATAGATTATTTATAAAGTTGTGGGCAAGATTTTAAAAAAAGCAACAAAAAGTAGTGTAGTGCCATGGAGCTTGTAAGTGGTGGGAGAGGGGAGCATTTACTGGAACCAAGAGAGAGCTACATGGAGAGCCTCATGGTGACTATTTGTGGCCTCTGGTGGAGGGACCCATAGAGAGGCACCTCAGAAATAAATACTCAGCCTGACTCTTTACCTCATTCTTCTGCCTTCTGATCCCCTGCCTGTGACCCTTCCCACCTTGACCAAAGCCCAGCCAAGGGGCAAGACAACCCATTGACTAGTCCATCTAGATAGCCTCCCCTGGGGACAGATCAAGGTAGAAAGGAGAACTTGGAGAGTAAACAAGTGATATTTAAAAAGACTAGTTTGAACTTAAAATATGTCTGTAGGCATTTGGGTTGAAAAGTGGAAGAGTATTAAACTCCAAAATAATGATTAACAATCACATATAAATAAAACTAACATAATAAATACTTATTACAATGTGTATTTTAATTACATTATCTTATTTAATCTTTAAAACACCCCTTCAAGACATGCCTCATTTACTGAGGCTCTCAAAAATGTATGAACTTGTTCAAGATATATGGCAAGTACCTGGCCAAGAAGAGACTCTTCAACTGCAAAAAAATTTTTTCACCATAAAACACTGAAAATGCACCAAACTGAAAATGGCTAAGCAAATCATTTTATCTAGAATTACCTAAAATGGTGGGAAGAAAAAAACGTGGTTATTAACTTTTAGATGAATCATTAGTATTTAAGTTTTAATAAAATAATTATTTAAATAAACAAAACATTTCTGTTGCTGTCTTCTCTCATTCTTCTCTTCAAAGGCACTATTTCAACCTAATAGCACTTGAAAAAGTTAATAATTTATCCTAATGAATAATTTTAGATTCTCCTAATTTGTTTTATTGACATTCACATCTCCACTACAGTGGGTGGACAGAGGGAAGGAACAGAATCCGCATTTACACAGTGGCTGTATTTTAGCATGAACTCAGGTTGGGTTCTTGAAGCTGAGGTCCCAAAAGGAACCAAATAGGTAGAATATAGGATGATCATGGAGCCTCAGGCTGCCCCCAAAATGACTTGATACCTTTCTGAAAGTCCCAGCAGTGGAATAAATTTCCTAGGCATACTACCATTTTAATTTATGAGCCCAAATTAGCTAGTTAGGTTGGTGAGCTCCCTCCTCCCACAGAGCAAAGCCAGACTAGAAAGAAGGGGACAAGTCTGGGGAGATGGAGGTAGGAAAGGCCCAGACCTAAAAACATTTCAAGAAGGGAGCTCTACTTTCGGGACACTGAGCTGTGTGTGGCAATCCGGTGGGGAGACAAAACAAAGACTGATGAAATAGAGGATATTCATGATTAAATATGCATAATTATACCTGGAATGAGGCACAGGCAAGGGCCTTTCTGTGGGATTTCTTGTCTCCAAGCTTATGCTGAACTCCAATGCCCTTGTCCTCTGGATTATTGCAATGCTCTTTCTTTAATTTAACAGCGGATGCTTATATTCTGACCAAACTTTTCATGTGACTATGCCTTATGTTTTTTACTACACTGTAAATGTGTTTTTTATTTTGCACGTAGTCTGATGCTGAGCCAGTGTTAAGAGTATTCACCTAAATGAGTGAGCAAAGTGAAGGGATACAGGTGAAGAGTCTTTGCAGACAAGGACAGAGGTGTGAGGGGAGCCTGAGACAGTGATTATGTCTCACTTCTGAGCTCCTTTAAGAATGATTGCTCATTCAGACAGCTCTAATTATTGGTTTTCTTTTCTAGGTCAAAATGCATGTGATTCTCAGAGCCTACTCACTAGAAGTACCTCATCTCCTCCTTGACTCCAAGGCTGCCATCTTTCCTTGTTTCTCTGTCATGCCAATATTCCCAGGTCTCTTGACACTTTATTTTTCTAGCTCTAAAATTATTATTTTTAAAAAATATATATCTTTATTGGTTTCAGAGAGACGAAGGGAGAGAGAGATAGAAACCTCAATCATGAGAGAGTCATTGATCGGCTGCCTCCCATGTGCCCCCTACTGGAGATGGAGCCCACAGCCCCGGGCATGTGCCCTGACCATTAATCGAGCCTCAATCTCCTGGATCCTAGGTCAGTGCTCAACCGCTGAGCCACGCCGGCTGGGCTAAAATTATTCTTCTTTCTGAGAAGTAATATATAGGAACAGATGGGGAAGAGGGAATAACTGCTTAGGAAATTTCTCAGTGTGCTTGTTATTCCTTCTTCCAATAGTTTACTGGGTTGGAAAAAAGTAGAACATTCACTTTATTTCCAAGCACCATTTTCTTGCCCTTAAATCTTCTAAGAATAAGACTCCGTGGGGAATTGGTGTCCAGGTTTGTGACTATTATTGAAGAAAATGTTAGATTCATGGTTCCCAAATTTTCTTTAAGCCATGGAACCCCCGCCCTCCCCCAGCTTCCCTTTGGCTGTCTCTAAGAGGACTTAATAAAGAGTATTTGAAAACTGATTTTAGATGATTGGAAAAGGTAGGACTCTAGACACAGTGCCAGTTAGTGGGATAGCTGACAATCAGGCTGAAGGAGATATTTGGAATCACTGGCTTTTAGAATTAAGTAGATGTTATGGTTCACATTGGTTGGGGTAATCCATGAATGATGGGAGTGCTGGTCTGGATGAAGTTGCATTCAAATTTCACTGCTTCCTAGCTGTGAGACATTGGGTTACTTACTTAACCTATCAACACCTCAGTTTACTTATCTCTAATATGGAGATAATAACATTAATCACTTCATAAAGTTAATTTAATAGAATAAAATGATATATGTGAAGCACTTAGCACTGTATCTGTCATGTGGTGAACATTCAATAAATATTAGCTAATATTTTTATAATTATATCTATTGACAACTTAAATTTATTTTCAACCATGCACAGTACAGGAAGCCTACTGCCCAATATGTCTTCAAAATATTGTTGACACCTTCAGTCTAAGTCTGGGTAATCAAAGTTTGGGTTTATTTTCCTGTTGCAACAAGAGAGCACAACATCAGGAAGCATGAGCCAACTCAAAAAGAGGGTGTCAAAAAAATTTAGGAGCTTTGCTCTTGTGTTAGGTGAGTCAAGGGAGGGTTTAAGGAAGTGGGGCTTTGCTCTGGATTGAACACTGTTAGGAAGCAGAGGCAATTCTGATTGTGAATTTTAATAACATTTGTCAAGAATAATATATATCAAGATAACATCAAGGAAGAAAAAGAAATGAACTTGTAATTGGTAAAGAAGCAGTAGAGTCCCATTTTTACTGGATATCTCAGTTATCTTTGCCGTGTAACAAATCATCTCAGCATTTAGCAGTTTAAAACAACTATTATTTATCTTGAACAGTTTTTGAGGGTTATGAATCAAGGAAGGCTGAGGTTGATGGTTCTGGCTCAAGGTCCCTCATGAGGACTCATTCAACCTGTCAGCTAGGGCTGCAGTGCCTAAAGACGCTGGAGCCAAAGTTCAACTTTCAGTCTCACTTTTATGGCTGTTGGCAGAAGTCTTCAGTTTTCTCCCCAGAGCTGTTCAGGACATGACTTACCTCAGTGTGATTGATCCAGAAGAGAGTGAACATGGAAGAAATAAGTTCCAATGACTTTATGATCTAGTCTCAGAACTATGCATCATCACCTCCACCTTATTCTCTTAGGATCAAGTCAGTGAGTCCAGCCCACTCAAGGAGAGGGGAAGCTCTCTCCCTCAAGGGAAGAGTATCCAAAAATTTAAGGACATATTTTTTAAATGACCACATTAAGAAAATAGGATGTTAGGTCTTTTTTATTATTTGGACAATACTCTTGGTGTGTGGTGTGTGGTGTGTGGTGTGTGTGTATGTGTGCATCCACGTGAATCCATGCCCAGACATGATTACAGGATGGCCATGCTTTGTTGCCCATATTTTATCTTTATCCTTCTTTAAAAAAAACAAACAACCAAAAACATATTTAGGGTTGTTTAGCTGAAACAAAAGATTACTGAGAATCTGTTATATTCTAAGTTTCTTGTAACAGAAGCTACCTCATAGTCATTTTAGTGCCTGACCTCACCACCAATATCCTAGCACCTATACCCATAGTAGAAACTGGTAAAATCTTGTTGAATGAATGGAAGATTCACTGAGTGATTGAATAAATGAATGAGCATTTACACTAGTAATGTTATCAGTGGGGTGCCCTCTATGTCCCCACCTGTTACCAGTGGAAGTGCAATTTGTGTGATGTCTCAAGGAAAGGAATTTTCTGAGTCTCACAAGGAAGAATAAATAATTTTTATTTTTATGGAATTAAACTGCTAGGTTTTCAATGTCACATTTCCCTTCTTCGCATCATGGAAAAAGTCCAATTTTGTCTTCAGCAGGGCAAGAATTAAAGCCATTGCCCAGAGTCTTCCCTCCATATTAAAGTACAATCCAGTCCAGCGCCTGGCTAGCTCAGCCCGTGTTCCCAGCTGCAGTCTGTTACATGTGGGGTCCACATGCCATGCGCTATGCAGCCGCCTAAGGCCACATCGAGGGTTAGAACTCGGGCAAGTGCAGGTCATGGAACAAGCGAGAAACAGGAACACAAGAGCAAGATAACTCTTTGGGGATTATAACTAAGAGTTTAACCAATTAACCCTTCAGGGTTTCACATGCTTGTAGTGGCTCTAACCCTCTAGTCAATTACTGTTTTCCCAGGTCAGACTAACAGGCAAGCACCTTTCGTATGTTACCCCAACTTCACTGCGCATGCATCCAAATCCCCCTCCCCCCCAACAATTCAGTACCAGATTGGGGAAGGGAGGTGTGTTAATCCCCTTGGAGGAACAATGCTGTGTGAAGTTGTAGCTTTCTGGTGAGGCTTCCCAGGTGACTATGCTTATAATGTCTGGCTTCCCCTTTGCTCTCTTCCTGTTATTATTAGCTAGCTAATTATGACAACAATAGCATTCGTGATTTTTAGGAGATCCAGTTGAACTGAGGTTCTCAGATTCTGATTGGATTCCGTTCTTTCCTTTTACATACACCCAGTCAAGCTTTCTTAGTCACATTGTGACCTTTGATAGTGGAGAACTACGCAAGTAGTTGTTCACATACTTTGGCTTCCTGCTGCCAGAGGGAAGTTCCACTCTCACCATGACTTAGCTCTTTTCCAATGCTTGTTTGATGAGCTACTTGTTGAATAAATTTTCTATTTCAGTTTGGCAGGAAAGGTTTCCCAGGTGGTCTTAAAATGAGGTCTTGGTAAGGTGTCTCTGGACAATATCCATCCTGAGGCCTGGAACATCTGAAGCAAAACATTTCATTAAAAAAAAAAAAATGTTCTAAAGATGTTTTGTTATTGGGCTATTCCTGGATTAAAATTTGTAAATATTATATTTAAAACTGGCAGGCCCAGCCGGGCGTAGCTCAGAGGTTGAGCATTGACCTAGGATCCAGGAGATCACGGTTCGATTCCCGGTCAAGGCACATGCCGGGGTTGCGGGCTGGATCCCCAGTCAGGGGCATGCAGGAGGCAGCCAATCAATTACTCTCATCATTGATGTTTCTATCTCTCTCTCCCTCTCCCTTCCTCTCTCTGAAATCAATAAAGATATATAATAAATAAATAAATAAATAAATAAATAAATAAATAAATAAATAAATAAAATAAATAAAACTGGCTGGCATAGCTCTGGCTGGTGTGGCTCAGTCCTGTGCATCAAAAGGTTGCTGGTTCAGTTCCATTTAGAGCACATGCCTGGGTTTTGGGCTTAATCCTTGGTAGAGAACGTGCAGGAGGCAGCTGATCAATGTGCTGTTCTCACATTGATGTTTCTTTCTCTCCCTCCCCCTCTTTCTCTAAAAGTCAATTTTTAAAAACTGGCTGACATAACTTGCTTTAATACAGTAGTTTAGTATCAGTGTTGTCTTTGCCTAATAAGAAGGTAATCAGCTTTTGGTTATATACTTAAAGCGATTTGTGACTTAGTGTTGCCTGGGGTTCCCCAGACCCTGAATCTGTCTGGTGGTCACTCTTAAAACACTTGAGCAGCCCAATGTTTGCATATCTAGTCCCTTTTAATGCGATTACGCTTGCTTCTTCCTTCCTGGCCACCTACTCTTGATGGTACAGGACTACCTTCAGCTGTCCCCCTTGCTGTAAACAACTGAGGTCCTATGTTTAGATATGTTCAGGACATCATACATACATCTTCACCCCTCTTTTCTGACCCTGCCTGAAAAGGAGAGCTGTTGTAACATTTACTCCCTTTTGGTTAGAGAGCCTTCATGTTTTAGTTCCTTAGGGCTGCCCTAACAAATTACACAAACATGGTAGCTTAAAACAACAGACATTTATTATGTCACAGTTTCTGTATGCCAGAAGTTCAAAATCAAAGAAAGTATTGTCAGGGTTGAGTCCTGGAGCCCCTGAGGCAAAACCTGTCCCATGCCTCTCTCTTGGCTTCCGGCGATTGCCAGCAATCTCTGGATTTCCTTGGCTTGTAGTTGCATCACTCCAATTTTTGTCTCTGTGGTTAAATGGCATTCTCTTCTGTGTGTCTGTGTCTTCACATGGCCTTTGTATGAGGACACTAGTCTTTAGGTTTAGGGCCCACCCTTGTCCAATATGACCTAATATTAACTACGTCCATCACACCTGAAAAGACCCTATTTTCAAATAAGGTCACATTTTGAGGTTCTGTTGGACATTAACTGTTGAGGGGCAACAGTTAACCCACTCCTTTCTTCCCAGCTAGATTTTACAAGAGCTTGAGGCAGCATTCAAGCTTGCTTGAGATTTTACCCACACTTTGAACCTATATCTCTGCATGAGGCTTATTTATCTAAAAAGAAAAGACCTAGGAAACTAGCCTTTCATCATTAGGTACACATTTGAGTGGCAGCTCCGAGAAGATAATCTACATATCAATTATTCAAAGCTTGCCATGCGGACCCTAATAAGGGTAGTTACAGTGCATTGGGCAGCTACATGGGCCAGGCTTATCACTGATCTTCAGTCATAGTAATAAAAGCTAATAGTTGTTAATCATTTATCAGGGAACATGCCAAGTATTTAATATATAGTATCTCATTCAGTTCTCATAACAATCCTGTGAAACAAGTGCTATCAGTGTTATCCTTATGTAACAGATGAAGAAATTAAGGCTTGTAGAAATTAGTTATTTATCAGTGGTACAAACATTCTCAAATGGATGTCAGAGTCCAGAGATTGAACCCTTAAACCCTGTTTATTATAGTCTCCCTAGAAGAAAGACGTTATCATTGCCAGTTGGCAGATGAGAAACATGGGCATACAAGAAATTAAGTCACCTGCCTGAATCATCCTAGCCAGTAAATCTGAAATGCAAATCCTAGTCTGTTTGGCCTCAATCTAAATTTCTTCTACAGCACCTGCCTGCGAGCAGTTTGGGTGATGATTGCAATGGAACAAAGAAGGTAGCTGGCTCTTTGAGGATCCAGTTGATTAAAAACAAGGAAGAAGAAACGTCGATAATAAGCTGGTGTGTTTACCCAAGAGTTTGTTCAATCCACACTAGCCTGGCTGTGCCTGGTGCTTTGTGTTCACAAGCCCCTTTTTCCTTCTTGAGGCTGATTCTGTGTGTTGGAGGGTGGGGGGTGGGGGCAAGACACTAAGGATTCATACTACTCTCCACTCCTTGGATTTAGGGCCGTGGGAATTGCCATATAGGGCACTTCGTGCCGTTAATGACAGCTGCACACACAGTTGGTTAGGATGCAGAACACTTGCTCTGCCTCTAGCTCATTTCCTACCCTGTTTTTTCTTCTCTTCTTCCTCCCCTCTGTTCAGTCATTTTATGAACATTTCCGCAAGTGACTCAATTCTCATGTCACTCCAGTAGCGTATCATTTCCCTTTCGAGATTACCTTTGAGGGTTATTTAAATTGTACCTTCATCCGTTATCTCTAAAGTGGGCATAATATCATCTGTTTTGCAAGGGTTTTATGACCATTGAATGAGATGACTTAATGAGCCAATAAACATGAGTTACTAGTAATTCAGTTACGAAGAAAAAGATTCAGAGCATGATTTGACCAAGGTATTTTCTAGCATATTAAAGCCCATAATTTCAGACTGAAGGAGGCCATCTACTCTCATTTCAAATGGGCATAAATCTGGCCAGATCTCTGATTTTCAAGTATGTTCTGATGTAAAATATTCTGTTCCACTTTTTCCATGAGGCATTGAAATGTTTCACGAACATTTGAATGTCCAAATTACATGCACAAAATGAAGTCAAATCTGAAAGGAAGTGACACCAACAACATCAAAACCATTGTTTTTAATTAGGAAAATAAATTCACTATATTTTAGGCATAATTAAACCTTTTTTAAAATTTTTATTTATTTATTAATTTTTTAAAATATGTCTTAATTGATTTCAGAGAGAGGAAGAGAGAGGGAGAGAGAGAGATAGAAACAACAGCGATAAGGGAGAGTCGTTGATCAGCTGCCTCCTACATACACCCTACTGGGGATCGAGCCCGCAACCCCGGCATGTACCCTGACTGGGAATCAAACCGTGATCTCCTGGATCATAGGTCAATGCTCAACAGCTGAACCATGCTGACCCGGCAAATCTTTTCTTAAAATTAAAAGTTGTTTGTTTTGAAGTAATGCAGGACAAGTCATAGACTTGTTTTTTTAGTCATCGCCTACAAGATTATAGCTCAGCCCTCAATGTAGACACTAGCTCTCCCACGTGATGCAATCCCAGGTGTTGTTCTCTGTGAACACCACCATACAGCTCGATCCTATCAGATAACTTCATTCCTAGGACCAGAAAAGAAAAGCAAGGCCACAATTCTGCAATACCACGGGTCTTCAACAACACCCAGGGCTCTTCTTTCCCCCGAAGTGTGTTTGGCTGAGGAGCCTCGTGTTTACTATAAGTCAGCCACCCACTTCTTCATCTCAAAGTGCAATTGAGCTCTTCATGTCACAGTTTTTACTTAGAGGCAGTTTGTGTTTTACACTCACACATTTCCATTTTTATCAGGTACATTACAGAAGTGAGAAAGTGCTGCAACTATGTCCTCAGAGAAAAACTGGCAGAGAAGCCAACCCTTGAGAGGCTATATTTGACCCTGATAATGAAACAATAAATGATAAAGGGTTCAGTAGCAGCGTTAAAAGGGAAGCAGTCCAGGTGGCATTTCCCACAAAGTGTGGTCTTTGGGATGAAGCAAGATAATCCTCATACCTGGTGTTGAGCTGAGCTTCCCAAACCATCTGTGGTGAAGATCTCTTTCTCCCCCCGCCAACTCCATCATGGACTGATGCTTTTGTAAAATATAAATGAATTACTAGAAAAAGTAAAATAAATATCAAAAACATAAATATACTAGCCCATATTTTTTATTATTGGATTCAACAGACATATTCTCAATTTGTCAGATTGCTATAAAAGTTTCTAAACACTCTCAGTGTTGGTACTTATCTCATCATGGACAAGCATCTGACAGAGGATTGACGGCACATTGACCACACATTGAGTGGCACCACTAGACTGGTAGAACAGTAGTTCCATACAGGCTTCACACTAGAATCACCTGGGAAGATGTCCCAACATTGTTTTTAATTGAAGTGGGGGGGGGGGCGGAATGTGGCAGTTGGTCTGATACCGTGTTTTTTAAAAGCTTCCCAGGTATTCCTAATGTGCACCCAAAGTTGAGAATCGTCACTCTAGAATAAAATGCCTCACTTTTATTTCAGCTTTGTGTCTGCCAAACACTGACCAACAGGCAGCTTTGCCACATGAAGAATAACCCTAAAGGTCCAGGGAGCTTGGACATTGGAGCCCAGTCTTACCAAAACAAAATAATTGTCTAGCTCTTATTTTTTAGTGATAGTTTTGGCATTCATAAGAAAAATTCTTTAAGAATTTAAAGAGTTCCTTTAAGAAATCATGGCATCCTTTGTATTTATCATATCAACACTGGCTGACCATCTGATCTAAACTTGTCTGCTATGTGATTTTACCAGGGAGGAACTTTCCTCTCCACATGAACCTGCATTTAATAATCAGGCTCTACATTTACTACCTGTGGGACCAAGGACATGTTCTCTAAAGTCTCTAGGCCCTAGTTTCTTAAATGCCTTCCTCAAAGGGTCATTGTAAATTTTCAATGAAAAATTATAAATTGATTATATATTTATGTCTGGCAGATATTAGAGTTACTCAAATATTAACTCTTGCCCCCATTTCCAGGGCTAACATCTCCCTAATAGGACCTGAAATAACAAACCAACTGACATCTATTGCAATGAATTGTGGATCCATTCTGATTAATGGATGCCCATGACTTTCAGGCTGATAAATATTTTGAATGTTACATCTGTCCACCATGCTCCTTGGGCAGAATCTGTTCAAAGTTACAGTGCCAGGCATTATAAATTAGTAAATTATAAATTAATAAATTGGTATCTAGTTTATCCATTTTTCATGAGTGTGATGCATGTGAATCAGCCTTCAGGATCTAATCAAATTTAGGCATACTCATAAAATTAAGTTCTTGAACTTGCAAAGCAGAGACATTTCTAGACCCCAGATAACCTCATCCTATTACAGAATCCCATGTAGCTGGGATTCAACATTATCCTGGATCTACTCTCTAACCATCTAAAGATGATATAACACACAAGGAGGGGCTGGGTGGAGCAGCACACACAGAAATAGCTGATTCACTGTGAGAGCAGCATTCCCATTGTACCTGGAGAAGCTTTCACTGGTTCAGGTAGATGAAAGAAACAGCTGAGAAGTTTAAGAGTGGTGTTGTTTTTATACAATTTAAGTTTGTTTGTACTTCATCTTCCTCTCTCTCACTTTCTTCACCCCTCCTTGCAGACAAGCCTACATTTCAAGGTTAACATTATATGATTGTTTTATAAGACTTAGACCCCAACGGCCCTGCCGTTTACCTGCTGAGATATGTTGACTCAGGCTTGGCTTCCCATTTGCAGCAGCAGAAACAGCAGTGCATTGAGTGAAGGAAGGAGTTCACAGTGACCTCCATGGGCTCACACCCAGGTGTGTGCTGTCTCTTCTGGTCCTTGCCTTTCCCATGATCAGTTCCTATGTTCCTGTCTTAGATGATACTAAGGCTAGTCTGACCTCCCCAACAATGCAGGAGTTTGCTCTGTACTCTTACTTGTAGGTGTCTCTGCCCTTTTAATGGTGAGCAGCTCAAAAACTTAGTTAGTTAATCCATTAAATATTGGAAAATTCTTCCTTAGACTGAGATCAAACAGTCTTAAGAGTTTCACTTCTGCACTCTAGAAAACACAAGGCAGTTCTTTCCCCCTCCCACACAGGCCCAGAGAAAACTTTTTCCCACAGGCTTGCCAATACAAAACAGGTTAAAGCAGGGCTCTGGGAGTTGAGATGGCATGAGGCTGATGAGCCTCCTCACCCGCCTGCCCTGGCCCCCGGGACGTCTGCAGTGGACTCTGCAGTGGAGAAGGTCTGCAGCCACTTCTGGAGCTGACATTCTGGAATCCTCCTGTGTTTACTGAGAAGCCCTGTGGGGAGCTCTGGATATAGATGCCGAGAGAGAACAAATCCCTGAACTTGACTGTGCACGCAGTGCCTTCCGGAGCCATGCCTGCCTTCCCCCCGAGGCCTCTGCTTCCAGTTCTCAGCCACACTCGCTTCCAGTTGCTGGGACAGTTTGTGGCCTGACCGTCTCTGTGAGGAACAGCCCCTGGGCTCCTCTGTGTAGTGAAGGATGGCCAGGCCTTGGTGCCCTGACTTATTTTCCTGTTGTACTCAGCCAGACACATGGCACAACCGATTTCTCTGCAGGCTTTTTTTTTTTTTTTTTTTTTTCCCCTGAAGGGAGGTCATGAGGGGAACAAAACATCTGGGATTTATATTTTTCCACAATTCCTGATCTCCTTGGCTGGAAACTCTCATCAGCCAGCACACTCAGTTGGTGAGCTGAGAGTAAGGAGCGGAGCAGAGGTGCAGCCCTTGCCTTATGAAAAATCTGCGTTGGATTCTTTTCATGGGCACGCGTGCATGAAGAAGAAAATGTCTGAGACTGCCCAGCACCATCTCACACAGCAGTGCTGAGAGCTGGCCCAACGAGCCTGGAAAAGGTTTGCCAAATCTGGGCAGAGCTGCGGAATCCCCACCTGACCCTGCTTTCCAGCGAGGCCTGGTTCTCACAGGGCTTGGCAGAGCTCAAGGATCAAAGGATGGGTTCCAGCCTGCAGCCACCTGTGTTGAAGTGTTGGCGAGGGAAAACTTTAGGAACAAATGAAACCTCACCCAGAATGTTTGGCGTTGGCTAAGGCAGAGCAAGTTATTGTTCATGGTGATTCCTGATGATAGCAGTTGAGTGCTGCTCAACGTTAAAACTGCATAACTATTTCTGCTAGTAAGAATGATTCAGCAAAAAACTAGGGGCCATTTCCCCGTGCACACAAAGGCCCTTCTCTTACTCGCTCAGCCTTAGAAATACTACTTATTGTGATTTTCGTTTTCTGAGTGTTTGACAGTGTAATAAACACTTCCACACACGACCTCACTCAGGTTCACGACATACCTTGAAGTGAAGTTCAGAGCATTGAGTGTGCTGCACCAGCAATTACCAGTCGCTGCTGGAGCTGGTATTTCATCTACTTCTCCTGACTGCAGTGACCATTTTCTCTTCCCTGCTGTCCTCTGAGACTGGGGTGATCAGAGTCCTGGTCAGTGCCCATGACAGAAGGCTGTCACTGAAGGGCTGTTAGAGAGGAGGGCTGACGCTCGGAAGCTGACATGACCTCGTGGACCCCACACACTCACGGACTTGAGGTGATTCAGAGTGTGCACAGGTGACAGCCCTCATTTGCCTGGGACTCTCCTGGGGTTAGCACCAACTTTCCTGCATCCTGGGAACCCCCTCAGTCCTGGGCAAACACACATGTGGATCATATTCTGCCCCCTTGATTCCACCTGAATATCTGGTAGCACCTCCAGAAGGAGAAGATTCTGAGCTCCAAGCTCTCAGCGGAGGCTTCTGGGTCCGCACAGTTGATTTCAGCAAGACAGTTTTACTGAACCTGGACTCCAGGTCATTTTGTTCCACGTAGTTACATTTTAAGTATTTTAAAAATCTACATTTTAGTTACCAATGGGAACCAAGTTGATAATAATCCCATTTGCTACGGATTATGATCCGGGCAGTATAGGAAGTTCCTTACGATCCTCCCCACTGATCCCCAGGACAGGCCTGCAACGTATTGATGGTTATTCCAATTTTAGGAATGCAGTAGCTAAGGTCGTGCCCATTCCAGCAAGGCTCCAGGTCCTCAACCAGGTGTATCTGACACCAAAGCCCTTACTCATGCAGCACGCTTCTCAAAGTCCTTCCTGGTGTATTCTGTCCTGAAAAAATTAGAGTTGCACGGGTACTTAGAGATACGCACGTTTCTTTGGAGGCTCTTGGAGTAGCACGAGGCTCACAGCATTTAGGAGATTCAGGACCCTGAGAGATTTGACACCAGAGTTTCATAGAAACACTGTGAAAAGGTTTGCAGGAGAGAGACAGCTGCAACTTCTCCAAACCTAAAATTAGGACTGATGTGCTATATTACCCAAGCCTACTGTGAACGTTTTTAGCTCAACTTTTTTTTAAATAGGTTACCTTCCACATTGCAGCTTTTGACATTTTATCATCCAATCAGTTCTCCTGGAGAAGGGATTAGGACCATAAAGATTATACAGACATCAAACTTCACTCAATAACACTTTTAAAATAAAATTTTGGTTTTTTTAGATTAATGTGTTATACAAGGTTGTGCCAAGGCCTTAAGAGGGAGTTTACCAAATGAGTATTTTTGTATTTGAACTGGCACCACCCATGTTGGTATTCCTTTCCTTTGTTCATGAGTAAGCAACCTTTCATTGCTGAGATAAAGTTTGGTTTCTTTGGTTTGAAGGCTGAGACTCAGAATGCCCGTTTTGTCCACACCTGCTTAACTTTGTGTGATGATACCTGCAAGACATGCCTGGTTTCTTCAGTGTTTGCAGCTAAAACAATGGCTCACACTCAAGCCTGAATGACTGGTGGGGCTTTTACCTGGTGGATTTAATTTGGCTACGGGGCTAATCCTAATTGCTGATTCTGAATTCAGTGTAAATATATTTTACATTGGACCTACCATACTTACTATAATACATCGAGAGAGATCTCTGAGGTAAAGCTTATAACAATTTTTCAGAATAAAGTTTTGTTCATATCTGTTATCTGAAAAATACTTTAGTCGAAATAACTTTGTCTGAAGACTTAGAAAACCTCTCCTGCCCTTTCGACCCACAAGAGTCAAATCTCCTTTGTGTAGAATGAATTTACTTGGAGGTGAGTGAACCAATGTGACCTAAATACTATAATTAATAAAATCTGCCTTGGACACTCTCCCAGCAATACAGTCAGTAAATCTAGGAGATTCCAATGTCATTGCATCTATATGAAGACATAGTGGTGTGAAATGGTTAAACAGCTACTTCAAGAGAGTTGAGCACTTGCCTAAGTAAGTGAAAGCCCTTTGGCCTCTGAGAGCCAGCGTGCAGGCTGTGTTTCAGCTTACCTTCTGCCCTGTACAGTGCACCCTTGTGACCTGCACAAACTATACAACCAAGTGAGACAACTTTGTGGATATTGGTGATTTGGGTTCAGCTCATAATCTGTTCACATGCAGGGGCAACAAGCTGTACTTTTCTTTCTATCCCCCAAACACCTACAAACCATAGTTGTCCGCATCTCATGTTCTATGCACGCCCCCACTCTCCTTTCCTAACCTGTACCTTCTATAGCAATTTGATTACATGTCCGTGGCTCTATTGTCATCTATGTCCACAAACTATACATCAAGCTTTTGCAGAATGAAGTAGAGCACAAATACAAATATACATGCGCATTTTTAATGAATTGTGTTGTACTCAACTAACCTGACCTGTTTCTATATCCCCAACTATAAGGCAAATAAGAATGCTTTCAGCCCTTTTCAGTAGGTTTGATTACTCTGTCTTTGTTAGATCTCTACCGTTGGTATGATCATAATTTGCTGTATTTATTTTCATGACTTGCTCTGCAAAGGGTGGAGCTGATGGACAATTGGAAAGTCTTGGAGGATGTGAGTCATACTGCTGAAGGCAGATTTGAGCTGGACTATTTATCTGAGGGTAAAAGGTGCAGTTATTTACAGCAGAGTGAGCCCAACATAGGTGAGAAACAGCCTCTTTTTAAAGAAATACAGAACCAGGAAGAAGACAGGATGGGCACTTCTGGAAAAGTAAGCAGAACCTTTCTGTATTCTCATGATCTTGATCTAACAATGTGGGGTTGATTACTTTGAATTTTGAATACATAAAGTAATGAAGTACTTGGGGATATTTCTTGAGGAATTAAATGCCTGGGGAGGAAACACTGAGGAGGGAGTGCCAGCGTGCCAATAAAAATGTGATAAAACAGTATATGGAAGGCTTTTTAGTAAGACATTGATGGAAAATGGAGAAATAGTTTATGCTGTTTATACTGTGGCTTGTACTGACATTATTAATAACTTAATTTCAGGATAGTTAGGTATTTGCCCTGGGAAACAAAATGTTTCCATAATGTTTCCATAAAGAGACTTTCCATAGTCTCATTTATATGCGTTGCATTCAGCTCTGGTTCAGTTTGAGACCAGGGCTCATTCTCAGCTGCTGGGAAAAGATTTTCCTGCTGTTAACTATGGAAAAATGCTAATTCTGGAATGCAAAGTAGACAACAAAGTATCATGCTTTCGAAATTTGTTAGGGATGTAGTTTTCATCAAAATATAAGTTTTTAAAAATCCTTAGAAACAAGAATACATTGTAGTAAAGTATGTTTATTATTTAAAAAAACAGAGTTGACAATAACTTTAGAAATAGCTTTGGCATTTTTTTTTTCATTGCAAAATTGGTCAGTATAGTTTCTTGATTTAAATGGTAGACAACCAGCTGGCGTGGCTCAGTGGCTGAGCATCGACCTATGAACCAGGAAGTCAGGGCACATGCCTGGGTTTCAGTCTCGATCCCAATAGGGGACGTGCAGGAGGCAGCCAATCAATGACTCTCTCTCATCATTGATGTTTCTATCTCTCTCCTTTTCCCTTCCTCTCTCTGAAATCAATAAAAGTATATAAAAAAATGTTCACGTTTATTTTTTAAAAATAAAAAAAAATAAATGGTAGACAATTGTTTATAGTGTTATGTGCTTTTGCTTGTTTTATTTATTTGTTTTTATTTAAACAACTCTGCCTTTAGCCTACCTTAAGGTTCCTAAAAATGAAGGTGACTTTGAAGTCTGGCTAATGTGACAAGTGAGGAGGCCATATGCTGTTAGAATTAGAAATCACTGTTCCTGGAATTGAATAGAAGTAGAATGAAAGCATTCAAGTTTGGGTCAGGAATCCAGCATAACTAGATTAACTGGCGAATTAATTTTGCACTATAGAAACTAGTAACTCTAGCCCAGCCAGGCGTGGCTCAGCAGTTGAGAGTCGACCTGGGATCCAGGCAATCAGGGTTCGATTCCCAGTCAGGGCACATGCCCGGGTTGCGGGCTAGATCAATGACTCTCTCATCATTGATGTTTCTATCTCTCTCTCTCCCTCTCCTTTCCTCTCTCTGAAATCAATAAAGATATATTTTTTTTAAAAAAATAGAAACTAGTAACCCTAATAAATTTTATAGTTGGGAGGTATCTTCAAAATTTGTAACTCCATCCAACCAACAGATGCTCGAGTTCTATCTATGCCACCTCTATAAAGTAGATATCTAGCCATTGTTACAACATTTCCAGTGCCGGAGACGGCACTTTCTCATTATAATAAATAATATGGTGTATAATTTAAGATAAAGCATAAAGCTGCATAATTCTGATTAGAGATAGTTATGCAACAGTGTGGTTTGCATAAGGGTCATATATATCCCAAGTTGCTCCAGTGTTTCAGTGTACCTCATGAGAGCAGGAGCTCCCTTTACATTGGGGATCGCTTTTTCCCTTTTTTATACTAAGTGTTTAGTTCGGTAGGGTTGCCATAGCCAAGTACCACAGACTGGGTGGCTTAAACAGCAGGCATTTATTTTCTCAGAGTTCTGCAAGTTAGAAGTCTGAGATCAAGGTGTCAGCAAGGTTGGTTTCTTCTGAGGCCTCTCTCCTTATCTTGTAAATGACCATCTTCTTTCTGTTTTCACATGGTCTTGTCTCTGCACATGTCTGTGTCCTTAGACAGACACTGGTCATGTTGGATTAATATGAAGGAGAGAGAGGAACATCATTGTGAGAGGGAAACGTGATCAGCTGCCTCCTGCAGGCCCCCTCCTGGGGATTGAGCCCACAACCTGGGCATGTGCCCTGACAGAGAATTGAATCATCAACCTTTCAGTGCACAGGACGACTCCTAACCCACAGAGCCATGCCTGCCAGGGCTGATTTCATTTTTGGTTGTACTTCCCTCCTTACATTTTTCACCCATATTTTATGTAGTTGTACTCACACCATTTATAAATATCTTATCCTATTGTTCCTACTTAAATTTGTAACCATGTTTTAAATTTCTAACTCTAATTTTTAAATTTATCACAATCTATTTCATCATTTTTCCATTATTGCTTACATATTTTGCTCACATATATTGGTTGTATAGTCCTCTTTATAAGCAGTGCTGTAATTAACTTCTAATATATATTAAGTTTTTTCTGAGTTTAGTTTTGGTTTTTTTAAAGAATCAAGGGAATTTACTAGTAATAGTGAATAACTGGAAATGAGCCAAATCTTCCTCAGTAGGTGAATGTTTAAACAAAATGTGGTATATTCATACCATGGAATAGCAGTAAAAAGGGACAAATTAATAATATACAAAATAACTTGAGTGGAGTTCAAAGGCAGTATTCTGAGTAGAATTTAGCCTTTTTAAGGTAGATTTTTTAAATAAAATTATAGGGTAAAAGGTCAAGAAACTCCTTTTTCAAATAAACTTTAAATAGTTCTTTAATTCATGAGGGAAACTGATATTGACAAACTCCAAAAACTGTGCTGTATAGAACAATTAAAGAGTGAAGCACTTTTTGTCAGTGAAATGAGGTGACCATTGTCATTGTCTTCTACTTGGTTTGATACTTAATATATCAGGAATTCTAATGTTTCTTTTTTGTTCAACTACAGTCTACCTTCAACAATATTTCTTGTTGGTTTCCAGTATACAGCACAAGTATACAGTCACATACCTCACAAAGTGTTCCCCGCAACACCGCCAGCCCCCACCTGGCACCACACACAGTCATCGCAGCATGACTGACTATATTTCCCATGCTGTACTTTACATCCTTATGACTATTTTGTAATGACCAATTTGTACTTTTTAATCCCTTCACCTCTTTCATCCAATTCCCCAATCCCCTTCCCCTCTGGTGTCCACCAGTCAGTTCTGTGTGTCTAAGGTCAAGATACTCTTAAGTAGAGTGAGTACAAAGTTTTGGTTATGCAAGATGAACAAGTTCTGGACATGTAACATACAGCACAGTGATAATAGTTAACTATATTCCACTGAATAGGTGAAATTTTCTAAAAGGATAGATCTTAAATATTCTCAACGCATACGCACACACACACACACACACACACACCCAGTAACTGTGTAGAGATAATGGATAAGTCACTTTGCTTGACTGTGGTGATACATATAACATTAAGTTATAGTACTTAAATATATTTCATTTTTATATGTCAAAGATATCTCAATAAAATTGCCAAAAAGCAAAATGTGACCATCTACAAGAAAAAAGTTCTTAAATATCCTGATGTGTACTACATATTATTTTCCAAAGGTGTTGACATAAAAGAAATGCCCATTTTGCCATCCCTTCTATAATACTGTGTATTCTCATGAAATAAAAAGTTATTATGGAAATAAAATAGAATTATATTTAATTATTTTTATTAACATAAAAACCTTTTTATAACTGAGGAGATCAAATACTGCACAATATATTTATTAACTTGTATTTTCCTCCTTACATCCTTTGCATATATCTCTGGATGTGAGTATGGCATGTGGGAGGACAGGAGTAGTAGGAGGGGATGGATGTCTTCATGCTTTTCTTATAAATTTGATTAAGCATTGTATGCATCAAAAATATTTACTATTGTCATTTTTTGCTTTAAGTATTTAAGATCCAATTAGATGCAAAAACTGGGCTAGGTGCAAAAAAAAGGGTACAGAGATACTAACTCCCAGATTGAATCATCCAGGAACTCACAGTCTATATACTTCACAATGTCTGTGGTTCCCTTCATCTCTACCATGCTAATTTTATAATTTTTCCCCATTGCTACATGACTATAGAGAAATTAAATAGTAGTTTAAATTCTTGCAGAGAAATCAGCAGCAATTTCTGTTTTATAAATTTCCCTCGTGGATAAGTGAAGCAAAGATGACAATTTTGTTAATTTGAAATTGTAGTACAAGAATCTAACTTAGTGAAATATTATGTGACTACAAGCAAAAAAAGCAAAGGGCTGGAGAGGCTGTAGCTCAGATCTAGTCCAGCCTTGCTTCTCATGTGCTATGTGGCCATGGATCCATCATGTGGGCTACATTTCTCATACATCAAAACAGGTGCTCACAAGGTGATCTCTAAGAATTACAATTCTAGTTCCAATGACAATCATCCTGGGCAAATTAAAATGTTATATAAAATCTTTTGTTCATATTTTTATTATTTGGGGAATCTATATATGTATAGACATAATTACAACCCATTATAACTCTCACTAATTTCTTAGGTTATTAAATGCAAAGCAGCTGTGTTATGGGAGCCAAACAAACCCTTTTCCATTGAGGAAATAGAAGTTGCCCCACCAAAGGCTAAAGAAGTTCGGATCAAGGTAATGAGCCTTAGAGTACATAAGCCTAAAACATTATCACACCTATATTGAGTAAATCATTGCTGTGAGGCTGGATTCTTAAATAAGGAGATGTATATTAATTCTCTTACTGGTTCTTGTTTATTGTTAAAGATCTTGTCATACTGGATATGAAATTAATGGCAATTATTCATTAAAAATAACACTACGAATCTGCTCTATTAAAACTTTTATTTGTTGAATTTTTATTGACATTATTTCGCTTTTAAAAAATGGTTAGTAATCATGACTAATGACTTCTTTTAAAATCATTTGGAAGTCAGATAGTTTCCAAAGAATGAGAAACTAATTTGTGCCTAGAGAAATGACAACTGCCTGGAGTGTTTCCCCCATTCCTTTGGACAGAGCCTAACCATTGGTTTGGACACCAGGTTGTTGAGTAGGTGTTGCTGCCAGTCTTTCTTTGGCCTTCTCCTGTTGCCTAAGCATTATAGTAACAGTAAGATTTTTCCCCTCACTTACCTTCAAGCATGCTATTCCCTTTACCTTTCATTAAGAGTCCTAAGAGGGCCTGGCTATAAAAATCTACTTTTGTGCTAACCACGTGGTAACATCTGCACCCCTCATAAGAGTACCAATTTACTATTGACAGGCACTGAGATTCAAAGTAAGGCCAAAGGAAGCAATATTATAAATTCCTTGATGAAAGGGATCACGTCTGATGGTTGATATTAGGCTCAGACTCTCCCACAAGTCAACACCATTATATTAGGCAATCACACTGAATAAACAATTATAATCTTTTCAAGAGTGAGTTAAATATCCTCCCAACTGTGAAGTGACCAGTGTGCTGGTTCTTGTCTTTGAGCACAGATTTTGGCCACAGGAGTCTGTCGCACAGATGACCATGTGATTAAAGGAGTGATGGTGACTAAGTTTCCAGTGATTTTGGGACATGAAGCAGCTGGGATTGTGGAGAGCATTGGTGAAGGAGTCACTACAGTGAAACCAGGTGTGCAGATGTCCAGTCACAAGTTTGAGATAAGTAGGGTCTAATTATCCTATCAGGAAACAGCACAACTAAGGATTAATAGAGAGAGTCTTAACACAAGGTAGGAGAATAAAAGGGTAGAAGGAGAATGGATGATAAAGAGTGAAATTTAATTTGGCAGTCTCAACCTTTAGCAAACAAACTTTATGATGCTCATAAACTTTAGAATACTTTTGAGAAATTTTTGCATGTGGCATGGGTTCAATTCACATTTGTTTTTTCATATTTTAATGTTAATGACCAACATCTCATATCATGATGTTTTCCCCCTAGGTGACAAAGTCATCCCCCTCTTTCTGCCTCAGTGTAGAGAATGCAATGCTTGCCGCAATCCAGATGGAAACCTTTGCATTAAGATCGAGTAGGTTTCAGTCATCTTTACTCTAATGCCATTTAAATTGTGCCTGTGCTAATTGTTTAATGGAATTAACTGACATGTATATTTGATATATCAAATAGCATTACTGGTCGCGGAGTATTGGATGATGGCACTACCAGATTTTCATGCAAGGGCAAACCAGTCTACAACTTCTTTAACACCAGTACGTTTACTGAGTACACAGTGGTGAATGAATTTTCCGTCGCTAAGATTGATGACGCAGCTCCTCTGGAGAAAGTCTGTTTAATTGGATGTGCATTTTCCACGGGATATGGGGCTGCTATTAAAATTGGCAAGGTAAGAAGGTGGAAGGGCTAATTTCTTCCTTTTTTATATTTTAATGATTTTCTTGGAATCCTAAATATTTTTGAAAACATTTCATATGTAGGTTAGTTCTACACAATGCCGAATCAACTGGAGTAAAAATAAAAAACTCAGATTAAACATTTTACTTCTAAATAAGTGAAAATAAAATTTCTAGATTTAATTGTGTTTCCTCTACATTTCCTTCAGGTTTACTTTTAAATTTTAAAATTTAGATTCTGAAACTCATTTTTTTGTCTTTCACAAAATAGGTATAGGTGCTGGTTTATTTGTGTGCTAGGGCTGTCATAGCAAAGTACCAACGACTGGGTGGCCTATGCAGAAATTTGTCTCACATTCTGGAGACTAGAGTCAAGGTGCTGGCAGGGTTGGATTTCTTTGAGGGCTGTGAGTGAAGGATCTGCTCCAGGCAGTTCTCCTTGGCTGTCTTCTCACTATGTCGCCTTCATATCATCTTCTACCTATGCCAGTCTTTGCTCCCAAATTTCCCCTTTTTCAGAAAGACACAAGTCATATTGGATTTGGGCCCATCCTAATGAGCTTATTTTAACTTGGTTACCTCTGCAAAGACCCTATCTCCAAATAAGATAACATTCTGAGGTACTGGGGTTAAGACTTCAACATCCGAGTTTGGAGGGAACACAATTCAATCCATAATAGCTGGTATATAATATGAAAACATGAATGATCTTTTTTTTCTAGAACAACTCAGCAAAATAAAATTTCAGTTTATTGGTTTTTTTGTATATAAGTGAGTTTTGAAGTATGCTTATTTGAACTAAATTTATGTTACCTTTAATGAGACTAAGAAGTAAGTAGAATAACATGTAATTTATAATAGGACAGCCATTCCACAAGCAATCCAAGCAACTCCCATACTGTGGTGTTCTCATCAACTCCAAAGGTCTTTAATAAAACTATATATGTCAATTAAGTGCAAATTTATAACTCAAACTCTCTCCAGATTCTTTTATCCAATTCCCTACCTGACATTTCCATTTAAATGTCTCATGGGGATTTCAAACTGAGTAGGTTTAAAACTGAATTCTTAATTTTCTTACTCCCTGCCCCTCAAATGTATTTTTCCCACTCCAATTTTCTTCATTCTTTATCTTCCCTCTCCACCAGCTTAGATGAAATCCAACAGCAGGTCCTGTTAACTTACATACAAGGTATATTTTAAGTCTCTCCATTTTCTTCAATGTACTATCATCATTATACCTCAACTGGATAGATGTAATGGCCTTCCATCTGTTGTCCTCATTACTCTTCTTGACCATTTCCTTTTATAAGCCAGAGTAATTTCATAAAACGTAAATTGGACCACATTAATTTTGGCCAAAAATCCTTCAGTAGGTTTCATACTTGGAACAATCTCATCTCACTCACTGTGACCCAGCCACACCTACCTCTTTTAGGATCCTCAGGCTTGCTGAGCTGCTCCTACATGGAGACATTTACACATACGATTCTGATTATCTGAAACATGCATCTCCAGAGCCCTCATGTGGATGGTTCCTTAACATCAGATTAAAATCATCTGCTTGCTCAGAGAAGTTCTTGTTTTCCTGTCTATTCCATCTAAGCAGAAACTCCTTCCCATTATTAAAGGGTATAATTGCTTCATGAATAGTGTGTGTCCCAAATATCAAAGCCTCATTATGTCTTTAGTTTTACTTATTGGACGATAAACTTCAGGGAGGTAGATTTATCCCAGACACAGGTTCAAGATGGGTCTGAGGTCTATGAATGTATAAATTAGCATGCATGTACATATCAATGACATATTTTAGTTACCACTTGCTTCTAGATTTCCTTGGAAAATATTGGAGATAGAACATTTTTTTCCCAAGGGTGTCCTTGAGGTTTTCCTTAAGAATTTTTCTGAAGAATTTTCTCAAGAACTTCATACCAAGATAGAGGTGAAAAGAGAGACATTGGATATAGTTTTCTATTAGTACTTAAAACTTTTTTATAGCACTTGATATATTAGTACCACATTATTACTTAGGTAATATACTATTAACCAAGACATTCTCTACTTTTAAGTATATTTTTTTCCTAGAAATCTATATAGTAAGGCAAATCACTTGAAGGAACATACGTTCTTGCTTTTGCCTATTTGAAAAGAGGTCAAACTTACAATATGAGGGTGTGTTGAGTGTCCCCCAAGTCTCCCTTTAGTTTGATGATTCACTAGAAGAATTTACATAACTCAGAAAAGTTATTACGGTTTTACATTATTACAGTGAAAGGATACAGGTTAAAACCAGCAAAGAAAAAGGCACCTAAAGCAGAGTCCAATAAAGACTAGGTGCAAAATTCTGGTTGTCTTCTCCCAGTGGTGTCCCATGGACAAGAGCTTAATTCTCCCAGAAACAATTTGTGACAACATGAGTGTGTCAACCAGGGAAGTTCACTCAGGTCTTGGTGTCCAGGTTTCTATTGGGGAACATAGGCATGCAGCACTCAAATGACTGACTTCAGCTACTCAGACTCCAGCACCACCAGAGGTCAAGCTGATGGCTCAAAGCCCCAGGCACTCAGAAACAGGCATTTACCATAAACCACAGCGTTAGAATAAACTATCTGGCATAGCCCAAGGTCTCAGGTACAAAGACACTCATATCAGGCAGGATATTCCAAAGATTCAAAAGTTATCTCCCAGGAGCTGATCAAGAGCCAGTCCTGAAGACCTCTGGAATGGTCAGATACAGGTTTTTATTAAATAATACTAAGGGGATCAGAGCAGTGAAGAAAAACAATAGCAAAAAGTAGAACCATATAATATTTTAAATTACTAAAATATTTTAAAATTATGTATATTTAACACTTTTATTTTAGCCTATGGTTTCTTTCACAATAATGATGTAGATAATTTCTATAAATATTAATCTCCAGTTCCCATTCCTTAGAACAGGAAAGTTGGAAAAGTGAGAGAAGTTGTTAGGGGGTGTTTTGGGGGGAGCGGGGGATGTGTAGAGGAAGCAATATGAAGTTACCAGAGGTTGGAACCATGATCCACCTAAAGGCTCAGGGGCAGGGTGACAAGGAGAGTCAAGAAACAAGGACCTAGGGAGAAGTGTTTAGTGCTACAGTACCTTAATGATCAGAAAGATCATACTTCAGGGCCACCAAGAGTCTAAGGCTTACTAGAGACTTAATAAGGAAGGCTGAATGAGTTCCCAGCAAACAAAGCCAGGATCATAAGCTCTGTAAACTAAAACTAGAACCTGAAATTCAACCATCCACAAAAAATTCCACCTCAAATCTAGACAATTAAGCTAACAGATAAACTGGAAGACAGAGAATGCTGGTTTAGTTTCTGGTGTAAAATTGTAAAATGTTGACCATCAAGGAAGCCATTAATAAAGTTTGTTGAGTAGAGAATGAATGAATGAATGATACTTGAGAAAATGACAGCACTGATTTCAAAGCTCTAAATTCAGTAACTAAATTGAAGGATTAGGATTCTATAGCTGAAATTAAAACTCATGGAGAGGGTACAACACATCTGCAGTTCTCTATAAATCTCTGCTTATAGAGGCAAACATTCAAAATACACACATACATATACACACAAAAGCTACTTCTTCAGGTAATTCTACAAGAGACAATAAAGCCAAAGAACCAGGAGGTTAAAAAGGAAAAAAGAGGAAGGGAGAGAGAGATGGGGGGCAGAGAAAGAGGGGGAGAGAAAAGGGAGGGAGGGGGGAGGAAACAAAGAAAGGAAGGGGAAGGAAAGAAGACAGGAGAAAGGGAAGAAGAAGAAATTATCACAATGAGTGCTGTACCCATTCTGTGGGTTTCCCTGTGTTCGGGTCTCCCTGCTACCTGATGATTAGGTTTCTTCTAGCAGGAAAACTACTTTTGGCCAGAACCTCTTCTAATATAGCATAGTACAGGGTAAAAATAAAATAAATAAAATAAATAAAATAAAATAAAATAAAATAATTAAATTAAAATAAAATAAAATAAAATAAATAAAATAAAATGATTTAAGTACATTTCCTTCTTGGAGCTACACATGGATCATCTATTGAAACATAAAGGTTTGACCTTGATGAAAAACCAGTTTATTTAAAGATGACTGAGCTATGGTTATTAAGTAAATGTTAGTGATGCCTAAATCTCAAACAGATTTAGCATAGTTTTGTGGAGAAGAAAGAATAGAGATCTTAGTGCTTATTTAATTCTGCTATGAGGTTAGGTGAGGTTAGAAGGCTACAAAAACTCCTATAACAAAAACCTTTTGTATGATGTAACCTTTTATAAAGGATTTTTATTTTACTTGGCAAATGCTGTTTTTGTTCCTTTTCTGTTCTCAGACTTTCCATTTCTAGTCCTCTTGGTGGCATTATCATCAGAATAAGCGATCCAAACCTAACACCCTCTGAATTTGGGGTTCCTAATACTGGAAATACTTTATAGGTTTAACTTTTTTATCCTACCTCTAGCACTTACAGGAAGTTTTCTCTCCACAGGTCACCCCAGGTTCCACTTGTGCTGTCTTTGGCCTGGGAGGAGTTGGCCTTTCAGTCATCATGGGCTGTAAGTCAGCTGGTGCATCCAGGATCATTGGAATTGACCTCAACAAAGACAAATTTGAGAAGGCCAAGGCTGTAGGAGCCACTGACTGCATCAGCCCCAAGGACTCTACCAAGCCCATCAGTGAGGTGCTGTCAGAAATGACAGGCAACACTGTGGGCTACAGTTTTGAAGTTATTGGGCGTCTTGAAACGATGGTAAGAACCAAGATTAGGGGAGCCACACAATACGCAAGCTATTTGATTGCACAAGGTATTTTCCACAGCTTTATTAACAAATGGCAATGGAAATACTTGTTAGGTAAAAGCTGATAACCATGAAGCAATTTTCTTAAACAGCCATAAGCATATGAGCAAGTCTGCATGACTGAAGTATCACATCACACCACTCTCAAGTGACTGGAGTGCATGGTAGTCAATCATCTAAACAAATTCCTGTGTTCTCTTCCTTGTTTGAATATGTGGATTTATTGGCAAAGGTGATCCCATCCATTATACTTCAGCAAGCCAAACAACACAAAGTGACTCCTGGAAGAAAGATGAGGAGATCCAGAAGGAAATAAGTGAACTGTTCCAAATTTGGCAGTCTCTTCCCCCAAATCTATGATGTATCCAACTTCTTACTCTTTACACCTGAGATTTCTTTTCCCTTATCTGAATTCCCTTAGAATAGGAACCTTCAACTTTCTCAAACATGGCTCCATTGTGGCAGCCAGTAGCACCAGCCCTCCATGTAGAAACAGGTGCAGAGCTTCTGGGTAAGGAAGTCCCAGCCTGGGGCAGGGTAAGGAGACTCTGAAATATGACACAAAGCCAATCTTGCACATGATTGTGTAGTAAAATAAATTAAGTTTAAAAATGTTGGTAATTTATTAATAATTAGTCTTTAATTTACCATTGTCATCTCATTATTTTCCTAGGGCCACTTAGAATTACTCCATAGCAACAAATATCATTCTAGGTGGTATGCTTACAGAAACAACATAGAATATTGGACATATTGTTAGGGCCTGTTGATTTCCAGATGATACATTTATGAGCATTGATCTCTGAAAAATGCCAACATCCATTGCTACAATCTAGCATCTATTCAAAAAACTATTAATGAAAAACCGGATGGGTGAATAACCAGGAAATGTGGGGTTAGTCTCAGGAATGCTACCAAAAAAAACCCCACAAAACTTTTTAACCTCACATTTCAGCATTTTAATTAATTTTCATACTAAACTTAAAAAATAAGCTAATTGATTTAGTATGGTTAATTCAATTTAGTTTAGTCAAATGACTTTCCAAGGCTTATCTGAAATGGTGATATTGGTCGAAAATATCACAGGAATTTCCCCCATGCTTTGATCCATAGCACACAGAAAATGCAATGAACACCAATCACAATAGTTTCTGCTTTCTGCCTTAAAGGGCAAATGTATAAAGACTAAATTAAGACTAGAGCCATGTTGAGAATTTTAAAACACAAGCAGAAAACAAATGGCATGTGGACCTAATTTAGTGTCGTGACTTGGAAACTTGAACTAACTACTAGAACTGTGAGAGTATGTAGGGCATTTATGAGCTCATAAGATACTATGAGACAAACAAATAGCCTCCTTCATTTTAAACTTAGGTTGATGCCCTCGCATCCTGCCATATGAACTATGGGACCAGTGTGGTGGTAGGTGCTCCTCCATCAGCCAAGATGCTCACCTACGACCCTATGCTGCTCTTCACTGGACGCACATGGAAAGGATGCATTTTTGGAGGTAAGGACAGTAGAGCCTCTGGCCTGGGAGGGTTGGCTTGAACTCTGTTGCTTTAATAGTTGAGAGAAACTTACTGTCTCACCTTAAAGGTCTCTGTTCCAAAGATGGGTATGAAGAGATCTGACATGAGAGTGTGACCACAATGATACAAAATATGATTGCTCATCCCTCACCTTGATTTTAGGCTAATATTGGTGGGCACATTTTTAATATTAACATTTGCAAGTCAGGTTCCTCAAAGGCCTGAATGAGGGGCACCAGCAGTCTCTCTATGGGAATGATTTTATTGGACAGAAAGTGCTGATTATATCCATTATTCTAAATATATGCAAGAAGATGTATGGAAAATAAAATTTATTCAATCCACAGTAGCATTAGCAAAAAATTCTGGACCCAAAACCAAAATAAATAAACTAAAAGAGATTGGTGCATTTTATAGGACAACTGAGATTCATACCAGAATAATAAACACAGACAATGGTCAATTTTCAGTCCTGGTCTTATGTGAACTATCAGCAGGATTTGATAAAGCTGATGCCTCCCCTTTTCCCCAACACTCTGTCCACTTGGCTTCTAGATATTACTTTTTTTGTTGTTCTTGTTCTGTTTCCTCTCCTCCTACCTCAATGGTCACTCCTTCCAGAAATATTTGCTGGAGCCTCCACATGCTCAGATCTCCAACTTTGGTGTCCCCTAGGGCTCAGTCCTCAGACCTTTTCCTTATTTACAGGTACTTCCAAGGTAATCTCCTCTGGTCTCATGGCTTTATGTTTATATCTTCAGCCTAGACCACCACCTGAGCTACAGACTCATATGCCCAACTGCCTACCTGACATATCCACTTGAATATTTGATAGACATGAAAACTTAACCTGCCCCAAACCATTCCTGATTCTACTACCTCCGCCATAGTCCCCAACCTACTCTTCCCACAGTCTTCCCATCTCAGTAAATGATGGCTCCATAATTCCTGTTGATCAGGCCCCAAACCTTGGATTACACATTTTCTCTCATGCAGTGAATATTTCAGCAAATCCTGAAGCCTCTAGCTTCAAAGCATTCCCAGGACCTGACCATTTCTTGCCATCACTTGTCCAGGCCACCATCAGCAACTTTCGGCATTCTTAAATGGTCTTCCTGCTCTTGCCCTTGGCCCCTATATAGAGCATTCTCCATAGAGCAACCAGACTGTGACTGTTAAAAAGGAAGTCAGATCTGGTCATGCCTCTCTCAAAACCCTCTAATGCAGTGATTTTCAACCGGTGTGCTGCGGCACACTGGTGTGCCACAAGAATTTTTGAAAACATGCCATACCTGACTGTTCAGTCAGGGGCACTGACCTCTTTTCCCTTAAATTGTCAAATTTAAAAAATAACAACAGCCAACACAATAGCCATCAATGTGAATGCCCTGTCTTGAATCATACATATGTAGGTCTTCTAATAGAGTTGCATATTTTTGGTCATGTCCCATGATAAGGTTGCATCCAATTGGCTAATTCTTGGTACCAGAAATCCTTATATAAAAGTATAGGCACCTGATTTTTTTAAAAAGTCACTTTGGAACAAAAAGAGTAGGTAATTACTCCTATTATTTTTCTGTAAATCAATCAAAATTATACCTATTTTTGTTGTCAGATTGACAAAAAACACAATGTATTTTTTGGTGTGCCACAGAATTTTAATAATTAGTTTATGTGAGCCATGCGACGAAAAGGGATGAAAACCGCTGCTCTGATGGCTTCTTTTCTCCCTCAGAATAAAGGCCCCAAACATGCAATGGCCAGAAGGTTCTGTATGATCTGGCCCCCTGACCCCAGCTGCTACTATTCTTCTGCTCTCACTCTGCTCCAGCCACACTGGCCTCCTCCCTCTTCTCACTTGCCAACACTCCACTTTAACACCTTTGCGTTTACCCTGCCCTCTCCCTGGAATATTCTTTCCCGAGATTCCTGCCTGGCTCATTTCCTTTATGTTTTTGCCCGATGTCACCTAATCAGGCAGGCCCTCCCTGAGCTTTAGAAAACAGCATTCCCTCCCGCTCCCCACCTTGTCTGTCCCTCTGGCACTGCCTCTGGCCCTCACTCTCTTTTTCTCCTCCTGCTGTCACTGGATCACATCCCTGCTTTTTCGTTGTCAGCCTCTGCAGTAAAATGAGAGGGTTCCCATGCTTCTTGAGGGGGCAGGGACCTGGTGTATTTTGCCTCTTCTATATTTCCAGCCACTGAAATGGTGCCTGGTACTATGCCCAGTAGATACTTACTGAATGAATGAATTTTACTTTTAATATTCCTGAAAAATCTGTAATCTCCCCACACTGCACAAATGGTCAAAGAGAGGAGGCTCAGCTTAAATCTCTTATTGTTTGTCTGTCAGTTCAAGTCTTCTTTCCTCTAAGGAGCCAGCCCTAAAGAACCGCCTTTGTACCAAGCAGCCTCTCATTTTTGTGCTCCGGATAATGTTGAGGGAAGAGAACAAGCTTTGGCCTCGCACTGAGCGTGTCTGTGTCACGGGTGACCTTGACAAGAGCTGAAGAGCAGGGAGCTGAGTGGGCTCAGGAGAGGATGGCAGGACAGGAAGTGGGACTGGAAACCGTGAATTGGAGATGAGTTTTTTTGGAAAGAAATTTTTCTATATAAGGAACAGAGATATGGGATAGTTACAAAGAGATGTGGGGCCATGAAAGGTTTTTTTTGGGGGGGGGGGTTGGCCTTTGAGAGAATAGTTTATTTTTGTGCAGTTGAGAATAGTTCAATATTGGAAGTGGTAAAAATGCAGAAGAGACAAGATATAAACATAATAAAATATTATTTTGCAAAGTCTAAAGAGAAAATATGTGCTTATTTACAGGTTGGAAAAGCAGAGATGATGTTCCAAAACTAGTGACTGATTTCCTTGCAAAGAAATTTGACCTGGACCAGTTGATAACTCATGTTTTACCTTTTAAAAAAATCCAAGAAGGATTTGAACTGCTCTATTCAGGGGAAAGGTACTTGGGGTTTTTTCGGTTTCTTAAAATATATCTTTATTGATTTCAGAGAGAGGAAGGGAGAGGGAGACAGAGAGATAGAAACATCAATGATGGGAGGATCGTCATTGATCGGCTGCCTCCTGCACGCCCCCTGCTAGGAATCGAGCCCGCAACCTGGGCATGTGCCCTGACCAGGAATCAAACTGAAATGTCCTGGATCCTAGGTCGATGCTCAACCACTGAGCCATGCCCAGATGGGAAGGTGCTTGGTTTTTATATGGTGACCTTGTCTCCATTCCACAGGCTGCTTTTAAAATTTAATATTTATAAATATATCAGTTTCTTTCATATTTTCTTTCTGATTTTTTAAACTAACAAGATTGATATAACTGATTACTTTTTCATAGTTAATATATCATTGTCCTGTATTAACCAATTTTTTAAAATCCTCTGGGCTTTGGCTTTTCTACACTGGATTAATTTCATCCTGGCTATTTTCATTTCATCATAAAGATTCTAGACTGTTCAAGGAATGCCACATCTTCTTGCTTTACACCTTCAAAGTGCTTTTTCATATGTGCTTTCTTCAGACACTTGCAGGTCAAATATAATTATAACAATTTTCAGTTGAACTACGGTAAAAAAAAGACAAATACAAAACTTGCCAGGCCTTGCAGGGGCAGCACGGGACCGCAAGCCCAGTGCAAGGCCTGGGCCGTCTCCACCACGCCCCGAATTCCCCCCGCGGAGCAGACGAGCTCCGGGCAAACAGGAGCATCCCTGTCGCTATTCTTGTCGCTTCTGAGGGTTGGGCAAAGGTAGGGAGGTCGAACACGAAAACTCACTTAAGCGTCAACTGCGATGTCCGCTCATGGATGTTTGAAACGGCCATCAGAGAGCCTGTCTCCAAGACGAAGTGCAGTTTCACTCACCGGGTCTGTAAAGATTTATTGAGCATCCACAATGTTCCAAGGACTTGGGTTTGTAAAGATTTATTGAGCATCCACAATGTTCCAAGGACTTGGGTTTCAGTAGCAAAAGGAACTAACTGTACCTTAACCAGAGATCCAAATTCTCACTAGATTTCCCCCTGAGTGCTTTTTCAGTGTGGTCTCTTGTCTCCACACCTGGCCTAGCTACCAGGTCATTGTATTATGAACATACATTCAAACTCTTTTTAAGCAAGAAAACAACGGGTTAAACTGTCAGAACAACCTGTACTCAGTTAAGCAAAACAAATAGCCTAATATGGCCAGTTTGAAACATAACTGTTGTCCAAAGAAACATAAATTCTGCTCTCAGGAATTTTGCTTCCAATATCACAGTTGGCCTTTGTAAACCTAAGCTCTTCGTTTTCACTACTTCCTGCATGGCTTCAACTTGGCCCCAGTAATCCTTCCACCAGTACCTCTTATCTCAACAAATATTGCCACATCCCTGCTTTTACAGACTGGCAGCCGGAGTGTCACATTTGGCTTCTTCTTCACACTTGCCCACCACGTGCCAACTGACGCTGAGCCCAGAGGATGCCACCTCCAGGGTCTCTTTTGCTTGCCTCTCATTGCCCAGAGCATTACCTCGTTCAGTCCAATCATCTCTCCCCTGGGCATGTTAACACAGTAGAGTAAGAACAGGTCTCCTGCCTTCTGTATTTTACTATAGTGGTCAGGCCTTCACTAAGCTGCTAAAGCTCAAGTTGCCCAAAATATCAATGCTTTCTCATGATTTTGAAAGCTTTTACTATTCATTTATTAATGTATGCAGTCATTCCACAGCTAAGAACTTAGCACCTGCTCTACTGCAGCCTCAGTGCCAGGCTGTGGGGATAAAGTGAAGGGGTAGGTCTCACCTATTTCCACAATCTCTCATGCATCCAGAAGTCTAAGCACCATGGATTACCTTTCCTGTTCATTCCTTCCTAGCCTTCTTCATGCTTTCTCTAGAGCCAGAAAATCCCTCTCCCCGGTCAGCCTCCTGCAGCTGTGCTGAGGCTTTAAGACTCGGCACATATACCCTTATCAGAGACCTGGGGGAATGAAAATTCATTGGTGTGGACCTCAGGTCCAGAAGGATTTTCAACAATAGAGTTTACCTGAAGTTTCCTATAAGACATAGGAAGGATAATTGCTTAAACTGTTCTTGTTTGGAAGGTAAGGGCACAAATCACTAAAAATGATCATTTTACATTTCAGCATTCGAACTATCCTGACATTCTGAGATTCCAAGAGGCAAGAGGTCTGCGCTGAGTGATGGTAACCTGGAGCTTCCCTTTCACACTTCCCTCTGCTGAGGTTGTGGGTCTGCTTCATACAGACAAGCAGAAGTCGAGGACTTGGTGAAGATACATAATCTTTACAAAATAAATATTCAAGTCTTCCGAGCACCTGGGAATTAGCAGGAGATTTGGGTCAACGATATTAATATTTTAGATTTACATTGTCCAAGGCTGTAATTTTATATTTTGAAAAAATATACTTGCATTTTTAAATTGGAATAGACATTTTTTTAAAGAAGAATTTTAACCAGCTGCCACCTCTTGGAGCAGATTTAGTATGTAAAGATGACATATGTATTTTCTAAAGTAATATTCATTTTGTGGATGATTTTTAACATATTATAAACATTCCCTTTTTGATTCAAATGTAAAATAAAAAAATTTGTTATAAATTAACTTGAATTTAGTTTAAAAATCAATTCATTGCATGGTACAAGTTAATTAGATTGGGAAAGAACTAGGGAAATTCTTTAATGATTAACTTTAAGAATCATCATTATAGCCCAGCCAGGCATGGCTCAGTGGTTGAGCATCAACCTAGTACCCAGGAGATCAAGGTTCGATTTCCGGCAGGGGAACATGCCCAGGTTTCGGGCTCCATCCCCAGCAGGGGGCGCGCAGGGGGCAGCTGATCAATGACCACTCTCTCATCATTGACGTTTTTATCTCTCTCTCCTTCTCCCTTCCTCTCTGAAATCAATAAAGATTAAAAAAAGAAAAAAGAATCATCACTATATAACTGGGTGACTCTGAGAATCTTTTTGCCAGCCTATATTAATATTTCAGAAAACATACCTTTTATAATACCACTTAAATATCAAAATGCAGCAAGAATCAAATTGTAATACATATTTTAATATTCAGTTCAATAAAGTAGAATTATAGATCCTTTAGTGACTGTTTACTTAGCAATGGCTCCTCTTAACAAAAATGTTTTCAATTTGGTACAACTGCACTGGCAATTCTACCTATATATGACATATTAGAAATTCCTAAAATTTAAGTATTTTACAAGATGTTTTGTGGTGATATATTTTGCCTGAAGAGTTGATTTCATTTTGTTGTTGGACATTTATTGGCTATGGATAAAGTATTAAAGCACCTGAAAAACATATGAAATACTTTATAAGAGAAACAAGCAAGGTAAGCATAGCAGAAGTGGGGGTTTCAATATAAGGATGCAATATAGCCTGGGCAGTCCTGCCTTGGTAGATTGCAAAATGTCCAGGTAACTACAAGTCATTTTGCACAACAAATATTTCCCAATGAAAATTGGCTTGAACACAATGAGTAAAAGTTACTTTTCCATTACCAGTTTGTTAATCTAGGCTTAATCTACATCTATTTTTTAAAAAGCTCAAATACTTTTGTAAAGTACCTTCAACATCAGATAGGTTTAGCTATGGCAATCTTCAAAGCACTAATAAATAGTCACAGTTTATAAATATATACATATATACATATATAAATAAATTATATATATGTATGTACATATGTATATGTGTGTGTGTTTGTACACATATATATTCTCTTCCACCTGAGAACCATTGAGAGACATTTCCCTTATTTGTTAGCAACATGTATAGTTCAGACCTAGGATCTCATTAATGACAGAAAAACTGCCCCTCAAAAAACCATTATTAACTAGAAAAATATATAAAGTGAATTCATGTTTATGTCTCTTGTCTCAAATTTCAAAAAACATATTAAATAAGGATATCTAAAATTATATACAAATACAGTTACATCAAATAAATAAACCCAAGAAGTAATTCACATTTATATCCTGAGATCACAGATTTGGAAATGAACTCGCTTTATACCTAGAGCTTCCTATAAATCCTATTTTATAAATGTTACACATCACAATTTTACATATTTGCTATTTATTGTGAAACTTTGTGGAATCATTTCTTACTTCTGAGCTTGTCATGGTCAAATAATGAATAGAAAGAACTTTAACCATCTTGCCAAGGAAACCTGCCTATGAAGTTTTTCAAATCATCTGAAAACACTGGTGTGAAACACTAGTGTGAAAACACTAGCTCACAGTGGTGAATAAAACTGAGAATTTCCCTCTCTTTACAGAGCATACAGTGTTCTAAGAGATCCATTTATGAGAAAGTAAATAAACATAAATATATATCACTTAAATTTGTGATGTGTTAAATGGGGCAAGAACCAAGACACTGTTAGAGAAAAAAACACAAGAAAGGGAAGACATTTTCATCTTTCTCTAAGGTGCCTTGGAAGGCCACTTAGAAGATCAATTCAAGCTCACATCTGAAGGATGAGCTAGAGCAGACCCAGGGAAGAGAGGGGCAAAATCCCAGTTGAAGGAACCACGTGCCCAAAGGCCAGTAATTAGGAAAAGCTGACCATCTCCTACTGGGAATTATACAAAGGCCAGAATATTTGCCTAGAAACATTAATAAAATTGTTTAGGTCTTGAAGCTGAAAAATACTAATTCCTTATGAACATTTTGGTGTATTTATTTATCTCAATAGTCAGCTTCCTCAGACACTTGTCCAGAGAAGAACATGCTTTAGTTATCACCAAGACTGATATGAGATGATTTTTTTTAAAATATATCTTTATTGATTTCAGAGAGAGGAAGGAAGGAGGAGAGAGAGAGACAGAAACAGCAATGATGAGTCATTGATCAGCTGCCTCCTGCATGCCCCCTACTGGGGATCAAGCCCAAAACCCAGGCATGTGACCCCACCAGGAACCAAACCACAATCTCCTGGATCACAGGTCAATGCTCAATCACTGATATGAGATGTGTTTTACCCAGAGGAAGAAAAATACTATAGAGCTTTCCCCGGAATGCTCTTTCCTGGTGACCTCAACTCCAGGCTGCAGAAGTTCCTTCCACCAGCATTTCCTTTCTTGTTCCTCACTCTTCTTTCTATCTAGGATTTTTTATATTTCTCTGTAAGAACTAGCTAACTCAGGCCACATAAACTAGAGCATAGTATTTGCCTTCTTTGTGTACATAGAAGGTATCTATGTCTTTTTGTTCCTCATAGTGTTGGGTTACTTTCAAGAAGGAAAGTGAAAATCCCCATTACCCCAGGCAACCAGCCTTAGGTTCCACAGTTCTTTTCACTTCTCTTCTGACATTGTCAGTCACCCCACAGGCTACAGAGACGTGACTGTTGCCTCCTGGAGAGTTCAACCCATTCTACATGTGAAGTTTCAGAAGGTAGGGACTATGCCCCAAGTTCTTTCTTAAAACAGTACCAAGTCGAACATGTGTATCCAATGGACACTAGGCAAGCATTCTTGGCTGATTCAATGACTGAATTAAGAGGACTGCATATTTCTGGCTGTGTCAGGTGTCCAGGGCACAAAATACGCTATCATGTTAGCCAAAGAATTGAATGAGGCAGCATGGCATGTTCTTGGGAACTGCTCTTTCTGCTAGTCCAACATTTCATTTCAAATTTAATTTATTTTGTTCTACTGTGAATAAACAAGACTTCCACTTAAAATTCTAGTCAACATTTTAATGAAAAATAATATTTAGTGAATATTCAATTGCACGTTTGGAAAAAACAGTGTTTTAACTTTGCTAGCATTTTATAAATGTCAATGCAAGTTTTGGCAAAGAATCATATGCTTACATAACTAACTGCCATGCCCCAAAGGTAGTACTATTCATTCAACAGAGCCTTTGTTAAAAGTTCCTACAAAAAAAACAAACCCATAAACTGCAAATATTGGACTCTGATTATGGATTACAACTTTCGTCAAAAGCATGATATGGTGGCCTGGCTCAGAAGGCCTGTGTTTAAAACTCTCATCACCTGGCCCTGGCCAGTTTGGCTCCTTGGTTAGAGGGTCGGCCCGTAAACTGAAGTGTCCCAGGTTCGATTCTGGCCAAGGGCACGTACCTCAGTTGCAGGTTCAATCCCAGGCCCTGGTTGGGGCAGTTGAGGGAGGCAACCAATCGATGTGTCTGTCTCACATTGATGATTCTCTCTCTCTCTCTCTCCCTTCCACTCTCTCTGAAAAGCAATGGAAAAAATATCCTCAGCTGAGGATTAAAAAAACAAAACACGTAGAACTCTCAGGACCTGTTTCCTGAGGTCCCATCCAGCTCCAACTTTCAAAGGCTCTAATTAGAATGGAAGATCTTGAGATGTTTGTCAACTTGGTTTCTCTTGACTTCGGAAAACAAGACTGAAGAGTGTCTTCCTAGGAATGAAAAGTGCTAAAGCACTTACAATTTAGTTTCGCAAAACTGGAGATCCATGCTAGAGCTTTCATTCTGGCAAATGAGAATCATAGAAATATGCTCTCGGCAGGAAGCTATCGAGGTCCTGGGAAGCACTTGGCTGAACTCAAGAGAAACTCTCATGTCAGTCAGCTTAATCAAGGACTAACTCAGAAAGAGAGGACTGGGCTCTAAGACCTAGGCTCTAACACTATCAGGAGGCCCTACCTGCTTCTAGGATGCTTGGTATGGCAGAATTATAATCTAGGTTGGTTTATTGTCCATTTGAAACTTTAAAAAATTATCATTATACTGTCTGTTATTATTTTAAAACCCAGTTTCCCCATATTCTGAGGTTTATCTTATTGAAGATAAATTCTCATTTCTTCACTCCAGTTGCTTTATTAAGTGATTAAACCATGGGAAAGCTCTCATTTTCTCTAAATTTTTTCTTTTAAATTTAGAAAGGGTGAAGTGGAGAAATTGAGCTGTGTCCCAAAACTGGTCTATTTCAGAGGCTTAATTAGCCCCTGGACTGATTTTTATAGAGGAGGTCAGGCATGTCCCTTTGATGTCAGTGCATTAGGTAATACTTGTAGAAATAGTAGGAGTCCCTAAAAAGGGGAAACATCTAATCATTGCCTAACGTCTCCCCACCTAACTTAGGAGATTGCTAATATGAGGTCTCTCTACATTTAACCAAAAATATTTTTCTCCTCTTCAAAATTTACACAATAGAAATATCCCAGAGTCCACGCCCCACTACTTTGCCCTAAAAATAACTTAGCATTTTGATCTTACCCATATGGATTAACTCTCCAACTACTGGGAATAACCTCCTGGATGCTCCATAGGTAACTCAAACTAACAGGGCCAAACTACACTGCCTCCAAAGTCAGTGTGCCCTGTGGGTTCTCCATTTCACTATCCACTCAAACTGGAAAGCTGAGCATCTGGATTCCTCCCTCTGCACCAGGCTCCACATCTAGTGAATGATCAAGGCCTCTTGGTTTTTCCTCTTAAATATGAATCAATCTATTGATCATCAATCAATTATGATCCCCAATCAAACACTTTGGGGATCAGAAAATTCTTGTATTTAGATCTACTGAGTTTTTAAATTTAAGTTTACTCATTAATCACCAAAAACATAGTCTTTACAAATAACTTAAACCACTACCACCCCTTTTTTTTGAAAATTGTTAGTACTTAAGGAGAAGTTTTGGTATCCTATTACCTTCCTCCAAGGAAATTACAACAGAGCTTTGAAAAATTCCATGTACCATGCTCTCATCCTATTTCCTTCAGACTTATCTCCTCCACAGTACCCAGTTGAGGCATCTTGAAAACAAATCTGATCATGTCAAAAAAATCGTCCAAAGGCTCCACTTTGTCTCCAGGGTATGACCATGAATCAAAGGCCCTTTGTCACAGGCCAGCTGACCTCCCATTGAACCCTGCACTCCCCACCCTGCTCAGACAGCATAAAAATGCTTGCGTTCCCGATGCACCCACAATGCCTGGGTCTCTTTTTCTTCCTTGCTTTCTCTCTTGCTATTCCTCTTCCTAGACTATTCTCCCACCATGTCCCTTGTCTTAGGAAATTCCTGCTTGTCTGTTAGGACTTAGTTTAGTCTTACTCCCCAGAAGACTACTCCTCTGCTCTCAGCGCCCCTCTGCTCTCAGTGCCCTGGCATCATGCTGTCACTGTGTGCAGGATGCCATATTGCAGTATTCTGCATATGTTTGTTTCCTCATGAGTGTGGTCATCTATCTCCAGCTGCTGGCAGAGAGACTACCAAGAGTAGAAGTCCAATAGTGTTTCTGAAATAAATGCATAAATGAAAGACTCTTGATCCTATGAGGACTGGTCTCCTCTTCAGGATTTAGAAAGGGCTGCAGATGGCAGTACTTAACTAGGACAAAAAGTTATGAGCCAGTTCATAGGCAGGAGGAGAATCAGAAATCACTGCTCCCTTTAGTATGTGCCTTGCGACCCTTTTCCTGCTGCCTTGTTTGTTTCTTTCACAGTAGAGTTGAGGAAAATGAAGCCACAGCTGAAATTTTTGTGCTTGAGGGAGACTCCTAACCCTGCATTCGAGGACAGCTGTGCCACTTACACAAAGCACATCCCCCCACTTTTGTCTTGAATGACCCAGAACTGCTTTAGGAAGGAGAGAAAAATGTGGAGGAAATGCTGTTACTCAGTGTGAAAATCAGCCTCTAGTTTACAAACCACTTCATAGACTGTGGGATTATTGGGATAGTGGTTATATCCCTGCTGTGACTTTAGGACTTCCTGTTCATACTTAATTCACATTTATTAGTTTTTAATCCCACCGAATTGATCTCATTCTCCCATGACAAGACCTCCAATTCCCCACACAAGTCCTTGCCTGTAATAGCTCTAAATAAATAAGCGTAGGCTGAAAGAATGGTTTAGTTCAGTGACCCCCTAAGTGTTTTCTTTGGTGGTTGCTAAAATTTTCAATTTATATTCTTCCTGTTGCTCTTTATGTTGGTGAACTTCTAACCCAGTAAAGCCAGAACCGAGAATTTTCATCACAGTTCTGCTCACCCCGAATAGTCACAGTTTCTTGACTTGTCTGGTGAACGAAATGACTGTGATTTAACAAAGGGCTGTATTGTCTGCTGGAATTACACAATCTGCAGTCCAGGTCCGCTCATAAGTGTGTTTCACGGCTCAACAGCCAGACTAGGGAAGCTGTTCATCAGGCTGAACTGCCTCTTTCTCACTCTTAACTTTGCCCTGGCCCTGCCACATAGGCTCTAGAAAACAGGTCTGATCTTTTTTTCCATGTGCCTGTAAACTGTCTTCCCCACTTTTATTCTCCAGAGTAAATGCCCCAATTTCATCACTGACTAATTCACTCTGACTAGGTGGAGAAGTTGCAAGACGGCAAAACATCCCAGCACTGCCTTTGGGGTCCAGCGAAGACTACGTCCTATGAGTTCTCCTGCTGTCTCAAATGGAACATACATTTAGAAATAAGCAGAATATTATTTAATTTTAATTTGTTATAGGTTTAAATTATTTTTTTACAATCAAGCATTGTAATGATTTTCTAGCTATAAGGGAACTGAAAAGGTCCTCCTTTTTTGTGTGTGTGTTTTTTCCAACAACCATTTAACCTTACTGAGTCTAAATTTCCTCATTTATGAAATATGGTAATAATACCTTTGTGGGCTATTAAAGATTATGTCTGCAGAGTGCTGAGAGGAGGGCCTGCCACAGAGCAGGCCCTTGTGTGGGAGAGATTATCACAACCTGTCAAAGTAGTACTTATGCTCCGTTCCTCTCTGCTGCCCCCTCATCTCTCCTCCGTTTCCTCTTTGCAGAGCCAGAGCTCCCTGTTTCTTCACAACCCCTCCAGCTGCTTCTCTTTGAACATTCCAGTTAACATTTGTTTCTCATTTTTCTGAGTTTCCACAAAATTGGAATCAGAGTTGTCACAGTCTCCAACTCTCTTGTGTTTTAAGTTTCCTAACTCATCTCTTACACCAGATTGCATTCTCCATTTTCAACCAAAAGACAAATGGATCCTGTTAAAATATATCAGATCATTTGTATGTCTTCTTGGAAGAAGTGTCTATTCAGGTCTTCTGCCCATTTTTTAATTGGATCGTTTGTTTGCTGTTGAGTTGTATAAGTTCCTTATATATGTTGGATATTAACCTTTTGTCAGAGCTGTTATGTGCAAATATCTCCTCCCATTCTATTGGTTACCTTTTCGTTTTGTTGGCGATTTCTTTTGCTGTGCACAAACTTTTTAGTTTGATTGGACCTTGAGAATATGCTAGGCAAAATAAGCCAGACAGAAAGAGTTAAGAACCATATGATTTCACTCATATATGGGATATAAAACTGAAACTCATAGACTCAGACAACAGTATGGTGGTTACTAGAAAGAAGGGGGTAGAGGTGGGTTATAGTAAAGGGTACAAGTGGTCAAATATCTGGTGATTGAAGACTTGACTTTGGACAAGGCACGCAATACAACATGTATCATAGAACTGTATACTTGAAACCTACATCGTCTTCTTAACCAATGTCACCCCCAATAAATTTAATTTAAAAATAAAAATAATAAAATATGTGAGACCAGGGCAGGTCTCTGCTCAAAACCTTACTGTGGCTTTCGATCTCAGTTAGAACAAGAGCTGGAATCTTCCCAAAACAGTTTCAACACGCCCATGACTTTGCCACCCATTGCTTCTCTGACCTCCCCTCTTTATTCCAGTCTTGTTCACTATGCCCAGTCCACATGATTCCCTTACTGACCCGCAGGTCATCCAGGCAGACTTTCACCTCTACTGTGCCTTTTTCCTGGAATGATATTCCCTCAGACAGCTTATGTATGTCTCTCTTAGCTCTCACAAGTCTATGTGAAAATAGAATACTCTAAAGGAGGCCTTTCCTAACCCACCTTCATTTTTCCCCTACTCAATGCAACTAGTGATCTTGTTTCTGTCCTGACAGATTTTCTTCCTGCTTGAAGGATTTTCTTTAATATTTTTTGTACTGTGAGGTATGATTGTATTGAATTCTTTCAGCCTTTCTTTGCTGAGAATAATCTTTATTCCACTTTCATTTCGGAAAGATATTTTCATTGGTTTATTAGAATCCTAGATTGAAAAGTGGTTTTTTATTTAATATTTTAAAGATGTTGTTTTACTTTCTTCTCTCTTGTATTGTTTCCAACAAGAAATCTGCTTTCTTGCTTATCTTTGTTCTTCTTAACATGACTAGTCTATTCTTTAGATGTTTTAAGATTTTTTTCATCACTGGTTTTGAGCAATGCAACTGTGATTTTCCTTGGAGTAATTTTCTCCATGTTTCTTGTGCTTGGGTTTTATTGAACCTCTTGGATCTGTGGGTTTATAGTTTTCATCAAATATGGAAAATTGTCAGCCATTATGTTTTCAAATATCATATCTCCCCCCCTTTTTATTTCTCCTGGGACTATAACTATACATAGCTTAGATCTCTTTTAGTTATCTCACCTCTCACTAATGCTTTCTTTATTTTCTTTTCCCTACTTAATTTAGGATAGTTTCTATTTTTTTCAAATTTATTAACCTTTTCTTCTGCAACATCTAATCTGTTGTTAATCCAATTCAGTGTGTTTTTCATTCAAGACGTTTAAAAGTTTGACTTGTATCATTTTTAATGTGGTAAAAAACACATATCATAAAACTTATCATCTTAACCATTTTTAAATGTACAGTTCAGTAGTGTTAGGTATATTTACATTGTTGTAAACAGATCTCCAGAATTTTTTCATTTTGCTCATCTGAAACCCTATAACCATTAAGTAACAATTTTTCCCCCATTGGTAACCATCACTCTACTTTCTATTATTATGAATTGAACTATTTTATATACCTCATATAAGGAGAATCAAACAGTATTTGTCCTTTTATGACTGGCTTCTTTCACTTAGCATAGTATTCTCAAGATTCATCTATGTTATTGTATATGATAGAATGTCCTTCCTTTTTAAGGGGACATAGTATTCCATAGAGACAGCAAGGAAGGGATTGAAGTACAAGACAGTTAACAAGATTATATGTTCTCTTAAGGTCGGTCACGTTTTAGAAGGAGGTATCTGAAAAGAGGCATTTCAAAGAGGTGTTAACCTAGATGCACTGAAACAATGGACAGAACTTGCTAAGGCAAAGATAATCTTTTTACTAAAAAAGTTATATGCCTGGGCATAACTAATAACCAAGACCTGCTCATTTAGGCATTTATGATCAGATCAACATGTGAGATTACTTTCCATAGAACCACTTTTTTACTCATCTTGTAGCGGAAAAGACTCAGGCCGTACACCGGAGGAGGTGAAGGGAGACCTTTATTAACGCATGAGGTCCCAGAGGAGGCATCTCCAAATTCTGGACCCCGAACAAAGGGCTTGGGTCAGCTTTAAAGGGTCAGAGGGCGGGACTGCTTGTGGCCCGAAAATAGTGGGCAGGGTTACAGAGGTCAGATAAGGTTAGATGTACATTCAGGCAGGGAATCTGATACCTGAGATGGGGAATCTTCCTAAAATGGCGGCGGTTCCTGCCTCAACCTTTCCCTGATATTTTTATATTAATAAAATTGTGGAATTCATGCCATTTGCATACTTTAAAATCATTATACAATATTTTTTTTCTGCATCATCTCAAAAATGATCATTTGCATAGCTCTTTATCAAGTTGACCCATAATATTGTCACTGGGAAACCCCGGAGGGGCTAAGGGCTGCCAGTGGCTGTATCCAATTCAACAGAGCCAGGGTTGAATCATATAAGGTGTTTATTGAGAAGGTCAGCCAACCAAGAAGACAGGGAGTATAGAGCATGCAAAACCTGTTTTAAGGAGTGGTCCTTAAAATAGAATGGTCCCTTCCACATCCAGCTACCTGCTGACCTGGAAGTCATTCTCTTAATCTTGGTTGCCTGGGGGTGTCTTGATAAGGTGATATCTTAACCCATTGTTCACAGTTGCTATGCCACCTCCTTATCTGCTTCAGTCTTAGACTGAAGGGGAGTGTTGGGTACAAAGGCCTTGGAGAAAGAAGCCTAAGGGAAAAAAACTTAAATCCCTGCTTACATAAGTATATGTGTTCTACAATTTTATAAGTAATATATTTCAGATTAATTCAGGTGCTCAATCTTTGGAAATTATAAGTGCCCCTATCAATATTTCACTTAAACATTCAGATTATTTTAGTTTGGCACTCATAAAAAAACTGCCAAAAACAATTTATGACGTTGGATTTGGATAGATTAAACATATTGATTTAGCAAATTAAGTGTTTGGCTATTATTAACCTCCCTCCTTACTCTGCCTCAACCCCATGCTATTTAAAAGATATTAGGTTATTTATACACCCATGAGAAGAGTTACATCTTTTTTCCTTTCCAAGTATTTTTTAAGGAAATATTAGCCACATTGCTTTGCCACGTCACTTGGTCTATTAAACAAGGAATTTGGACTGAATAATTTCTGAGTTCCTTGCTAGTTGCAGTGTTCTTTCTTGGGCCTTGTAAAAAGGTGGGGGCTAACTTTGTGGGTAGATAGCAGAATGTCTTACTCTAACTCTTATGCCCTGCTCTATTTTTGTAGAGTAGTGGAAAGAATATGGGTTCCTGATTACACAGATGTGGCATGGGATTCTGACATTGTCACTTATCAGCTTCATGACACCATTGGGGAATGTGGAGCTCTCCCCAGTTGCATGACCTCAACTGTCTGGTTTTAGTTGATTGTTTCATGGTTGGACACCTGCTATAGATTTTTGTGCCCTCTCAAATCCATATGTGGAAACCTAATCCCTAATGTGATGGTATTTGGAGGTGATTAGATCATAGGGTAGAACCCTCACAAATTAGATTAATACCTTTATAAAAAGAGACTCCAGAGAACTCCCTTTCCCCTTCTACCATGTGAGAACACAGAGAGATGGTTGTCCATATACCAGGAATTGGGCTCTCACCAGACACTAAATCCACCAGTACCTTGATGTTAGACTTCCCAGTCTCCAGAACTATGAGAAATAAATGTTGTTGTATAAACCAGTTTGTTGTTTAAACTGATATTTTTGTTACAGCAACCCAAATGGACTAAGATAAATTGAATTCAAATTAATCCTAATACTTTTTCCCTCCATCACTCTATGAACTTATTCAAATCCAATATGTCTTTCAAATTCATTAGGCTATATGAGCTCCTTAATGCCATTCAGAATGTCTGAAAAGTGGTCAGACTCCCTTTCTTCCCACTGCTCTCCACAAGTGAAGGTGGGTTGGCAGGGAGAACAGGGTGGTGACCATTCTCTACAAGCAGTGTCTTCTGTTCTGGGTGGATGTGGTATAGCCCAGTACGACCCTCTACACCTGTATAAGTAAAGTTGGAAACAGACAACAGTGTCATTCCCCTGACAATTTTAAGGAAATATACCCTTTATATTAATGTATACATGTTGACAGACTATATCTAATTAAACAGTTGAATGCACTGTGCTCTCCAAATGTTGGTATATGACTTGAGATTTATTTAAACACTCAAACTCATATTCTCTTTCTTTTATTCATGGCACTGACCAAAGGATACTGGAAATGCACAAGGTTTTGTGTGTGTTTTTTACTCCACCAAAAAGATCATTATTTTTAACTTAAATATCTTCTCTCTACAAAGCCTCCTCTGAGTACTTCAATCAGATGCCCTCCCTTTGAAATAGCACAGAGAGATGGTCTGACTTGTTTGTCTGTGTCTTTTTCAACATAGACTGGGAGCTTCCTTATATGGATAATCATTGTAGCTAATATTTATTGAAGATTGTCTTATTTGCCAGGATTCCTTATAAGTGCAATAAAGGACTTGACTCATTTGTTCAACAAACTGTTTGAGGTGGTACTATTATTCTATTATTTTACAAATAAACAAACTAAGGGCAAATTCACACAGCTAGTAAAGATGAGGTCTGCCCTGAATCTAAGGCCAAGCATAAGCATTGTCTCATACAGCCTCTTGGCAGAGGTAGAGGCCATCTCTTGTCCCTCATTGCCACCCCACTGTACCCAACTGAATGCCTGGAATAAGGAGGTGTTTTTTGCTGTGACCGATTGGTATCTGACTTCTCTGTTATGAAGAGGAGAGTGCTGGAGCAAACACATTCCTCTGGCTCATAGTTCCCTCTGTCCTGTGTTATTTGTGCTGCTTCCTTACTCTTCCTTCTTTCTAACTGCAACGTGGATTAAAAGTCAGAGTTTAGTGCACACAAATGGAAAACAGGAGATTTGGTAGAGAATAAATATCGAATCCAGGAAAAAGAGAGAAATTAAATATATGTGCAGAGAAATATTAACCAAAAAAATCAAGCTGTTATCTGTAATTGGCGTATTACAAACAAAATCCAGGTTTGAGTGCAGGATCAGTGCCCTTTTCTTTCTGATTTGATATGGTTTGAGAATAAGCTCATGGGTGTGGCTCAAAACATTAGATCATATGTGTGGAACTGGGCATTACTCAAGCAAATAAAATACCTGTGCAATGTACCTGCTTCATGTACTCAAGCAAATAAGAGTCTGCAAGAAAGGACCTGTCTCCTGGCCTGAAGAGAGAACAGAAACATGAGCACAGCAGGAAAAGTAAGCAATTTTTTTTTTTTTTACTTTTGAAAATATATTCTAATTATATAGTACACAAAGAGATATAGTATTTAATGAATAATTTAAAGTTTATAACTGAATTAGATAAAATATATACTGAAATATAACAGAATATACACTTTATTATGCAATGTATACTGAACCAGATTTGAGCTAGGCTGTTCCTAAATGTCTTTAAAAGAATATATAGTTTCTGTACCTATTCAAGTCTTTATTTCCTATATTAAATAAATGTGCAGTAGTTACAGCCAATCATGAGTAATTTGAAAATATAAAATTAGAAATGTTTTTAATCAAGAATTTATCTTTACATTAAGAAACAATAATTTAAATGTTATTCTTTGTAATCATCTTTTTTTATGAACATGGGAGGAGAGTGAAGTCTGACATAAGTTTTATTGATCTCAAAGCATTATAATCATCAAGGTTAAGCAAACCACCATCAACGTGCAAATTCTGATTTTAAAGGGTCCTGTTATGACTCAACCCAGGAAATTTCCGTAGAAATCTTACAGAAAAATACCTTCTTCATACAAAATTCAACATGATTTTATCAAAAATTAATACATATATAGTTTGAATCAAAAATTATTAGTAGTAAAAACAGGGGTATTTGGTTCTACATCTTCCATAGATCTTTTGATTCTCCCCACTCCAGGGCAACATTAATAGCTTTCAGCTTTGTGGTAACACTTCATCTGTTTATTCTTCCTGCATTATATTTCCCTCAATTGCTAAATGGCAATCATAATAACACCTACTTCATAAGATAGTTGTGAGATAGTGCCTGGTACATAGAAATGATTCAGTAAATGTTAGTCACTGCTATTTATGTTGTTGTTGTTATTTAAACTTTGGTTAATCTTTTACTACCATGGATGGTGAAAATATAAAGTTGAATTGATCTTAATTCTCTAGACAGCCAACTCTGGGATTTTGCAAAAATTAGTCAGTTACTGAGTCAATTGAGCTTCAACTTTGTCATCTGTAAAATAGACCAGTAACTTAATGATACTGTGATGTGGGGTTTAAAGATGAAGCATGTAACTCATTCAGCACTGCCACAATGTCCCTACCCGTTATATAAACACCTGATAATCAGGACCTATATAATATTAATGTATTATTTCTAAGTACTCTCACACTTATTGTGATACTGACCATGACAGACACTCAGCAAAGTGGGAGAATTTGACATATAAATAATAAAAATTAATTTGCAAAAGGATAAATTTCAATTGAATTTCTAAAAGCATACCTACAATTATGAATTGTAAATTCATAATTACAATTATTCTGGAAGTGTCTGTGTAGAAAAAAGCTCTCAAATGTATAAGCTTTTTAACAATGAAGACAGTTTTTATATTACATTCTCAAGTACTAAAAATATGTATTCAACTTTAATTTTGAAGAACATCTATGGGTAAACTGCTAGATTAAAAAGTCAAACACTCAGTTATCCCATTTTTAAATACATATGTGTGTACTTGTGTGTGTATGTCTGTGTGTGTGTACACACAGCTGTAACTTCTGCAAATTTTGGCTCACATCTAATCTGGAAAGAATAGCTACACATAAATTATATAAGAACACTGAGCTGCCAAGCTCACTTTCAAATGAGTGATGCAAACAAGTAGCACACAGAAGTAGTGGGGGGAGACAATCAAAGGAGGACAGGCAAAGAGAAGGAGAAGTCATCCTATGCCACGAGGCAAGTACGCTCTGGAATCATAAAGTCTGATCGTTCGGGGCTTAAGCGTAGAATTTAGCAGAGAGCAGATCTTACATGAACAGATAGTAACTCTATCAGCATGAAATGACTGTGATTTAAACTTCATGTGCAAGCCAACAGTTGTGGGCAAACAGCCAACTTCAGGGCTGCATTAGGAAATACCAGGAATAAACAATAACCCTTGGAAAAAGAAACATAAGGATGGCTTAAAGGAACATATTCCATTTTATCTCAAAGTATCATTATAGTTAATCCGAATTCTCTTTTCTTATGTTATTGCTTTACACATTTTTTAAAGGTATTTTTATTCTCTTTGCAAATCAGAAATTGTCCATTTCTACACAACATTTGTTAGGTTCTGGACATGGGGCTAGATGTTGCACATAAAAAGATGAAAGTCACAATCCCTGACTTCAAGAGTGAGTAAACACTGGTGTCATCTTTCTGTTCAATTTCCAGGTAATAAAATGCAAAGCAGCTGTGCTATGGGAGATAAAGAAACCCTTTTCCATTGAGGAGGTGGAGGTAGCACCCCCGAAGGCTCATGAAATTCGTATAAAGGTGAAATTTTTTTCCACTTCTATTGAATTTTAGGTTTTAAAAATGCGGAGAATAGTACAAATGTAAATAACAAAAAATTCATTAAGAAGCATTTTTCTTTAAATCCTCACCCAAGGATATGTTTTTGGTTTTAGTTTTTTTTTTTTAAATTGATTTTAGAGAGAGAAAGTGAGAGAGAGAGAGAGAAGGCATCTATGTGAGAGAGAAACATCAAACCCAAAACCTAGGGAAGTGCCCTGATCGGACACAAACCCACAAGCTTTTGGTGTACGGGACTATGCTCCAACCAACTGAGCCACCCAGCCAGGGCAAGAAGGGCATTTTATATGGTAATACAAACAATGGAATTACGTATCTTCTCAAGGAAAGAAAGATGTAAATACAAATTGCTAAAATTTTTAAAATAGAAAAAACAGTATATACAGTAAAATCCTAATGTTGACCTAAATAAAGAGGTAAACTGAGTCAAGCTCAAAATGGTCAAAAAGATAAATTTGCTCAAGAATAACTGAGTAATTGCAATTTGGAATGTGCAAATTGCAGCAAGCTACAGCAGGCCAGTCCCTTGAGGGTTTGGGGTAGACTTCTTATGGGCAGGAAATTTAAAGAGGGGAGAGTTCAGTTACAGTCTGTTAAAATGCCTGTATTTTTTATGATGGTATGTTTTATTATATAATACTCCTTTTTTGCCTTATTTAACTAGTTTGGGCCTTGAATTTTGCTAAATTTGATGATAATATTGTAGCCATGTGTTCTTTTGTTTTTATTTCATCAAGTATTTTTTTCATCTTTCAAATAAAAACAAATAGAAATAAGCTTTGAAAATTCTCTGTGGAGACAAAACCGGTCCACTCATACAGACAGAGCTCAGTTCAGCTTATTTTCTGAGATGAATCCCATCGGAGTCATTTTAGTTCAAAATTTCCCATGGTTATATGAGGCAACTCCTGACCAGTTTTTTATCATTTAGGAAAATTCCAATATTATCAGTTTTCTGTAAACCAGGCATTTACAGGAAATCAGCTTCTCAGTTCTTGTGTTTTGTTTTCCTGATGGCACATGTGTGAGATTTTCCCTTTTATATCCTCTGGTTCCATTTTAGATTGAAATTCTTTCACACTAATAAAATAAAAAAGAATTGATGTGTTTATACAGAAAAAATTGCAAAGAAATATATATATATATACGCATACACACATATATATATACATAAAATCAAGATTTCAAAATCAATTAGCATTAGATGGTGGAACTTAACTGACTTAATCTTGGTGCTAATCTGCAGCTTCTGCTTCTATCAAAAAGGGTGCGTTCTTGTCTATTACGTAAGACTTAAATATTTGAGAAACAATTATTTCACAGATTATTCGGAATTGCTTAAGGCAGGGAAGGAAAGTATAGGAGGTTTTTAAACTGAATAATACTGAAGACAAACGAAATCTTTTGTATTTGGGAAGAGTAGAGATTACTAGCAAAACCCTTGAAAACTCTTTAAAAGTCCAACTTCAGGAAATTGGGCATGTGAAGTCTATCTAAGGGCCATAATTTTTTCTGAATCTAATCATCTTCCCATTACCCTGCAGATAGTGGCCACAGGAATCTGTGGGTCAGATGACCACATGGTTAGTGGACACTTCAGCATCCGTCTTCCGGTGATCCCAGGCCATGAGGCAGCCGGCATTGTGGAGAGCATTGGAGAAGGGGTGACTACAGTAAAACCAGGTACTGAATTCATACTAGGAGAATGTACCTCTGTTCCGGACCCCAAGCTCATCCAGCCTGGATGATGAAACTAAAGCAATGAGAGATGAAAGACCTTGCTGAAGGTAGCTGCAGAGCTAGGGCTTGAACAGAGGTCTCCTCCTGTTTTGCCTCCCTGCCTGCCTCAGGTATGAGCGCATTCATGCACTCCTCTGTTCTCACCTTCAGCAAGTATTTGCTGAGTACCTACTAGATGTCAGACACCAGGTTAGATCCTGGGGATACATGAGGATCAAAAGAGACCCACTGCCTGAGTTCATAATCAAATAAATTCCATTTTAGTGTTGCTGAGCACTATCTTCTCTAAACGGGACATGGGAAAAAACATAAGTCTATGTCCTGAGCCTATAGATCAGTGTATGGAAACAGTTATGTGCTGGCTTCACAAGATGGGGACCCTGAGGCTCTGACTGAACCAACATGATCTCCTCTTAGGTGGGAAGTGGAACCTATGCACTTGTTTTCTCTCCCTGAATGGCCTCCCTTCTTGAACACAGAGTGAATGAAACAGACTAGTTAGAAGGAAAGGAAAGACCTAACAAAAGGCACCCTGCCAAAAAGTACTAGTTTATCTTTAATATTTATTTTGTCTTAATTTTATTGTGCATTAATATAGATAAATATTTTTAGAGGTAAAGAGTGAATAAATACAAAATTGTCATGCCATCATCTCCATATAAAGTTTCTCTATTAAATGTTAGGGTCCAACCATTTTTAGGGGTATTGTGGATAGGTATAATAGATAATAAAAAATAAAAAATATGTCCCAGCCAGCTGTGGCTCAGTGGTTGAGCATCGACCTATGAACCAGGGTCTCGGTTTGATTCTTGGTCAGGGCGCGTGTCCAAGTTGTGAACTTCATTATAAGTAAATTTATGTACTTAGAAATAAATTAATAATAAATGATACCCTTACTTTTCACCCTGGCTCCCTCCACCATAGCAGGAAAAATAAAAAATTCACAAATTAATTTATCAGCTAAAAACATTTGAAAGTCAGTTCTCATCCTCAAAGAAAGTGCCTCATTGTTGAGGATTGAGATTTTCAAAGGAGTTTAATTCTTTTTTTGTCACATTTTTGTTGTTTTTTTTTTAAAAGAAACCCTAAAATTTAAAAAACAAGCACTCATTTTATAGAAAAAATAAAGTCACTTTGAAAAGCCAAAAAACGGTTGTCAAAATTCTCATTGTTACTGTATCCCAAACTATTACAAAATTCTGGCTATCCCCAACATCTAGTGAAACTACAGCAGTCACTCACAGCTAAAATTTATATATATATACTTACAGTGAGAATATTTAAGGCTTAATTATTAAGGGTTAAATGAGATATCTATAAAACCACCAAGAGAAAGGGCACAGAATAAAAAAATAACTATTAATGCAGTGGAAATACTTTAAAATCCATGTTGTTTCCCACATTTGCATTTCTTCTTTGGCAATCTTCAGGCACGTACAAACCCAAACCAATAGCAATGCTGCCAGGCAATGACTAATGACATCATGGTGATTGGTTCCTATTTCTTAGAAATCATTCAAAGACAACCACCTCAAATATATCCTGGTAAGCTTTAAGTTCTTACTCTATTAATTCCTGGTAGAAATTGAATAAGAATTTGCTTTATCTCTCTCCAGGTGATAAAGTCATCCCACTCTGTACTCCCCAGTGTGGAGAATGCAGAGTTTGTAAACACCCAGAAGCCAACTTATGCTTGAAAAATGAGTAAGTTTCCTTTACTCTTCTTACACAGACAATGAATTTGCACAGTCCTTGTGCCCTGTCTCATACCCTTGTGTGTCTGTGTTTGCACTGGCCAGTCTGAGCATGCTTCGGGGGACCATGCAGGATGGTACCACCAGGTTCACCTGCAGAGGGAAGCCCATCAGCCACTTCCTTGGCACCAGTACCTTCTCCGAGTACACAGTGGTGGACGAGATGGCAGTGGCCAAAATCGATGCAGCATCACCACTGGAGAAAGTCTGTCTACTTAGCTGTGGCTTCACTACTGGTTATGGCTCTGCAGTCAAAGTTGCCAAGGTAGGAATGATAATAATAGATGATAAAACCAGTTGCACCAAAAGGAAAGCAATTTCTCTCAAGAATAAGAGGTAATTCTTCATAGATTTACTGGTAGCTTTCCCCCTGCTATCACAATAACATTGATAGACTCCATAGAATTTAGGTTGCTGATTATGAGTAGAAAAATGCCCTCAGAAAAAATTAGGAGCATATCCTACAAAATTAATCTGTTTATAACAAGTAAAAAAGCTGTTGATAATTAGTGGGGAGAAAAAGTGAAGATGTCATTTTCAATCATTATTTTTCTATATTCGTTCTTCATAGAATTACTAAATTTTAGAGCTAGGACCTCACTTAGTCATTCATTCTACCATGAGTCAGCACAAACATGCACCAGGCACAGTCAGTTCTGCTAGGTCCTGAGGCAGCAAAAGTAAACGAAATGAGAGAGTTGCCTTTGAGGAGCATCTGTCCCATAGATTCTCTACTCCCAGAATTAGGATCAACAGTAGATTCCAAAGCCTTACCTGATATACCTCCAGACCAAGCTTCACCAGCATACCTGCTCTGTGGAACCCTATGAGGAAAGCAATGAAGCTTCAGTGATGCAGTATGCATTTATTCCACTAATTAGGGGATTTTACTGCTGCATCTCCTCCCCTGCATGAACTCACACACACACACACCCCCTCAGAGGTGGTAGATTTGAAGGAGAAATTCTTTAAAGGCCTCTCTTCCCAAAAGGTTGGAAATCTAGTAGGCCCAGATAGATACACTATTCGCCCAAAATCTTACGGCTGCGACTAGCATGTCTTTCTCAAAACTCCTGCTGAATCTTAGACCATAATATATAATTACTGCATTTTAAAATCACAGTCACAAGCCTCACATTTTTCTAAGTAAAATAAAAAGTTATGTTGTACCCCAGAGAATGATTGATTAATTGGGACAGGAGGAATATTTTACCCACACTGAAGGCTGACTTTTATAGCTGACTAGGAATATTAAACAGTCCTTAGCGAATTTCAACAACTGAAAGCACATGTTTTTCAAATTTCTGTGACTCTAGCACGAAGTCCCTTGTGCAATTGCATCATCTGTTTGAGCTGGTGGTCTAACTGGGCCTCTACACAGAGCAGAAGCCAAGAGCGCTCATGATAATGAATTTCATCCATTATTAAAATGTAGGCCAACGTTTTATTGTATTATTGTTCATTAGTGTATTTTTAAAAGCAAGAATAAAGACCCACTAAGATCACAGTGGTCTCAAGACGTATTAAAGTTTCCAGTTAAATTTCCTTCGTTGTTAGGTTTGACTTTAAGCTGAGAATAACTCTTTTCTGCCTCACAGCTAATTTCTGCTCTCAATATACTTGTTATGACTATTGAAAATTAATGAAACGAGTTAATTTTAGAGGATTTGATTGGATTATTTTTTGGTCTCCTAGAATAACCTCTTCCACTTATTTTATTTCCCAAAAATTGCTTTTGTGTCTGTGCAGTTTACTGAAGCTTGTCAATGGATTTCAGCCACTAGATTCTCATCAAAATGGGAGTCATTGGCATTTAGAGCTCAGGGACCATCCAATCCACTCGCTCCCAGCCTGGGTTTTCCATTGGAGTCACCTAGGAACTGGGTCCCACCTGCAGAGATTCTCATATAATTGGTTATAGGCTGTGACCTGGGCATTGAGAGGTTTTAAAGCTCCCCAGGTGAGTCTAATGTCTGACAAAGCTTGAGAACCACTGATCCAGTTCAAACCCCTCAATTTAAACATGAAGCAACTGAAGCCAAAACAGGCTTTGACAACAGGTTAGATGTAGTGTCTGAACAATCCTGATAACAGATAAGGCATAGCACTTTATACAGCTTAGGCACTTTCCAACAATCATTACTTCATCCATTTTTGCATTTTCTGAAACACAGGTGACCCCAGGCTCCACCTGTGCAGTGTTTGGCCTTGGAGGAGTCGGCCTGTCTGTTGTCATGGGCTGTAAAGCGGCTGGAGCGGCCAGGATCATTGGGGTTGACATCAACAAAGACAAATTTAAGAAGGCTAAGGAAGTGGGTGCCACTGAGTGCATCAGCCCACAGGACTTCAAGAAACCCATCCACGAAGTGCTGAAGGAAATGAGCAATGGAGGTGTGGATTTTTCATTTGAAGCCATTGGTCGGCATGACACCATGGTATGTACCACGAAATGCCTTGAAATGTGTGTTTCTGCACTCCAGAGTATGTTCTTAGGCAACAGAATATAAGTATTATATGTACAGAATATTTTTCAAACTATGAATGGTGATTATTCATCTCCTACTTGATATCTAGATCATTTAATTTATTATTATAAGAAAGGTCTCGTTTCATCTGCTAAGCAAACCTATCTCAACTAACATGTTCCCTTTAGAGTACTGAGCTATTAAAATTTAGTTAATTTTTAGTTAAAATAGTCAAACTCAAGTAAATATAAATAACACAAATTCTGTTCTCAAAATGGCAAGTTTTATTTTTTCATTTTTCCCTCACATTTTTTAAACAAAATGGTTTAAGAATTTTATATGTTTTAATGAATTCTGATTCTTTTCATAAATCATTAATTTGGTCAAAAGAAATAATGAGTACTTTAAGGTAAGTATCATTTTATTAACATAAAACATGTTACCACATAAAACATTTTACCGCCCGGCCGGGCGTGGCTCAGCGGTTAAGCGTCGACCTAGGATCCAGGCGATCAGGGTTCGATTCCCGGTCAGGGCACATGCCCGGGTTGCGGGCTGCAGCCGATCAATGACTCTCTCATCATTGATGTTTCTATCTCTCTCTCCCTCTCCTTTCCTCTCTCTGAAATCAATAAAGATATATTTTTTAAAAAAACAAAAAACATTTTATCACAGCATACAGCACAGTGCCTGGGACACATATTAAGCACCCAAATCTATGCATTAGATTGAATACTTTTAAAAGTCAACAGATTTTTCCACCAAAGAAATTTAAGAGATATATATCTCACATTATGGATTATATGAGATAATGAGTGTAAAATACTTAGCACAGTGCCACTTGTCAAATAGTAATCCCTTAATAAATATTAGCTGGTGTTACTGATAGGAAATACTGTTTCCACTGATGCAGTGCTTACATCATCTCTACAATATACATAATATTCTTTCAAATAATTACAAACATTATTAATTACCATGGAGAAGACATCTCCTGCTATATTCCTTCCAGTTCCTCAGGTGGAATTGGATTGTTACTTTATTTGAAGACACCAAATGTCTGATAGCCACAGGTTCTGAGGTTATCTGGTTTCCCAAATGTCATACTCCAAAATCAAAGGACTAATTGTTACATATTGCTGGGGAATCCTAAAAAAAATTCCCTCCTATAGACATCTTTAAAACCCTGACTGGAAGGGGGAGGCTTTCTTTAGAAGTTCCAGAATAATAGGTATAGTTTAAAGTAAGACCAATATACCTTTTTGGGAGGCAAAAGCCCATTTAAAACATGTTCATTTCAGTCCAGCAGGTATGTTAAAAGGTGCTCACCATCATTAATCATCAGGGCAATGATAACACCTCACCACTTCTGTTAGGATGTCTGCTATAAAAAGGTGAAGAAATGGTGTTGGCAAGGGTGTGGAGACAAGGCAACTTGTGCACTGTTGGTGGGAATGTAAATTGGTTCAACCTTTATGAAAAGTAGTATAGAGGGTTTTTAAAAATTAAAAATAGAACTGCTATATGATCTAGCAATCCCACTTCTAGGTATATATACAAAGGAAATGAAATCACTACTTCGAATAGATATCTGCACCCCTATGTCTAAATGTTTGGCAACTGATGATTGAATATAGAAATTGTGATATGTATTGTGGAATATTATTTAGCCATTAAAAAGAAGAAAATCCTGCCATTTGCAACAACACAAATAAATCTGGGGACATAATGCTAAGTTAAATAAGCCAGACACAGACATACAAATACTTTATGACCTCCCTTATATGTGAAATAAAGTTGAAGTCTTAGAACCATTGAGTACAATGGTGGTTGGTTGCCAGGGCTGGGGTTAGGGTAGGAAATGGGGAGATGTTGGTAAAGGGTACAAACGTTCAGTATAAGATAAGTAAATTCTGAGGATCTAATGTACAACATAGTGATTACAGTCAATAATATTGTATTCTATACTTCAAGTTTGCTAAGGGAATAGATCTTAAGTGTTCTCACTGAAAAAAAGAAAATGGTAACCATCTGAGGTAATGGACATGTCAACTTGATTGTGATAATCATTTCATATTGCATATGTATATTAAATCATCATATTGCACACTCAAAAATCACATTGGATAACCTAAGTTTATACAATTTTATTTGGAAATTATACCTCAACGAAGCTGGAAAAAAATACAGAAATCAGAAAAAGTGTCCATATTATAACTGGACAGTAGCATAGGGAACCATTAAAAAGGGAGACCATCAAGTAGACAGGAGACAAATTGTGATGATATAATTGACCTTATATCTTGTTCACCATCAAAACACCTGGATTAAAGCACTGAATTCAAAATATCTATTTAATAAACAAAGAAAAAATGAGTTAACCAACTCACAGATTGCCTGAGAGTCATGTGATGACAAAATGTTACTTCTATTTGAGGAATCAGACTTTATATAGATATCTTTGTAATGATGTTTGCCTCTTCATTGCTTTACAAAGAAAAATTAAGTGTACACAAATGTATTCATCTATTGTCTCATTCAAAAAGTATTTTCTGGGAATTTCCTAAAGCTACAGCACTACCCTAGGTGTAATGGGGAATGAAGAAGCTAATCTCTTCCCTCCACACATTCACAATCTAGCTCAATCAATATTACATAATACCACATATCATGAGTGAGGACTATCAGAGAGTCTACTTTAATGATGCCATCTATTAACTTTATTCCAGGTGGCTGCTTTGGCATGCTGTCAAGAGGCATATGGTGTAAGTGTCATTGTAGGAGTGCCTCCTGGTTCCCATAATCTCTCCATGAACCCCATGCTGTTATTGAGTGGACGTACCTGGAAAGGAGCAATATTTGGTGGTATGTAGTTAGGCTTGGGGGCTGAATTCTTATTAACCTCAGGATTTCTTCCTTTTATCACTCGCCAAGGCCAGGTTTTAAAAATCACGTGGTTAAAATAAAAGTCCTTTATATCTATAAACTCCAAATCAACTAGATGTAGAACTAATGCTCAAGTTCTGAAGATAGACTTTTCTGGTGTCCCCATAAACTAGGTTCTTTCAGCGCCACTTCTTTTTATACATGTGACTGCACAAGGCATTGAATATACCTAGTAGGACCCAAGGAATCCTGAGCAACAATTCATGTCTGCTCTCATTGCCCAAATTTAAACAGCTGCACAATTTGCTCCTTTACTTCAGGAATAGCCATCCATACTACAATTTCTCTGTGAGAGAGCTAAGAACCCTAGTTTATCTGGGCGGAATTTTTAAGTTAAAAAAAAAAGTCTAACCACTGCAAGAGGATAGTGAAGCTCTCTGTCTCTTATCAACCTCAGTAATGGTCGTCTGAGTAGTAAATAGTAGTACAGTGGTGCCTCGGTTTTCGACCATCTCCATTGACGAACATTTCGGTTTACTAATGCCTTAAACCCAGAAGTAAATGCTTCGGTTTTTGAACACACCTCGGAAGTCGAACATGCCACACGGCTTCCACTGAGGGCAAGATCCTGAGGCCCAGCTGTCCGCTTTTGATACCTCAGTTTTTGAACATTTCAGAACTCAAACGGTCTTCCAGAATGGATTACATTTGAAAACCGAGGTGCCACTGTAGAACTTTCCTTTCCATTCTATTCAGAAAATCTCCTCTCCAACTCTGCTGCCTCTGGCTGCATCTAACAGTGATGTAATTTTCTTTTCAGGCTTTAAGAGTAAAGATTCTGTCCCCAAACTTGTGGATGATTTTATGGCTAAGAAGTTTACATTGGATCCATTAATAAGCCATGTTTTACCTTTTGAAAAAATAAATGAAGGATTTGACCTACTTCACTCTGGAAAGAGGTAGTTTTTAAGTTTCCTTTTATAGTAGGTGTTTGGTTAACAGAGAAAAAAGGCGAAAGTATGAGAAAACCATTGGAGTGCCTTGGTTGTCCATTACTAGTCCAGTCTTTGCATGCAGAACACTTCAGATCATATTGTGAGAAACTAGGAACAGTTGTTTTTCACGTCCTATTCTGCTGTAATGAAATTACATATGTTTGTTACAATGAGTCTAAATGATCAAAGCCATTCTTTATTTACAAGAGAACACTCACCCTTTCTAACAAAAAGAATCAGAGTCACACAATCATAATCATAACATGGAGTCACTGTAGCCTCTGCCCGGCCACCTAAAAAGGTTGACCATTAATGGCTATAAATTTGAATTATATATGGGAGTAGGTGGAGGTGCTTTGGGATTGTTTTCTATACAGACATCACTATTGTTTCCTTTAAAATGCTGACTGCTAATATTTCTTTTATTTTTTTTAGTTTACAAAGAATATTTCACAAATAAAAATGGTTGTAAAGGAGAATGCTGTTTTAAATGTTTAAGTCTCACATTTTCTTCAAAGCTTAGCAAAATAAGCCAATTTCATTTCCTACCCCTAACATTTAATTTTTACAACCACCTAAAAAGAATTATGTCATTTGCATTTGTAGATGAGGCACAACTAGTAATAGACACTTATATCTAACTTCCATCTTCTAGTTCCACAGCCCATGCTTTTTCTGCTTTCTCATATTTCTCATGAGGTTTCAACTTCAAGTTGAAAGTTTAATAATTTCTTAAGCACCCACACACATAACGTATCATACTAGACACTTATCTGATAAATATTCCTGAAGAAGGAAAGAAACTAGCAGCAAAGAACACCAGATTATATCCTTTCTAGAAAGCAATTTGGTAATTTGTATCAGAAAAAAACACCTTAGATCCTTTGTCCTAGAAATTCCATTTCTGTGAATCAGTTCTACAGAAATAATCAGATATGCAAACACATCTATTTAAGCATGTTCATCTATTATCTATAATGTCAAAAACTGGGAGTATCCTAAAAGTCCAACATTAAGGAGATGGTTTCAAATTCCAACCATGTACTAGAAATCAATGAAGTCATTAAAAAGAAATGATTTCACTAAATTGAGAAGTTCTCATGATATAATTTTATGTTATAGAATAGAGAATATAAACTTATATATACAATATGATCCTGAGTTCTCAACAAGCACAATAAAAAATATACATATGTCTAGAGAAAAGTTGACCAAAATTCAAGAAAATATTAACAGTGATTATCTCTAAATTGTGGGATAACAGGTTATTTTTACTTTATTTACACTGTCCTTGAGTTTCTAAATTATCTAAATTTTTATTGTATATACATAGATACAAATATATAATTTTTAAAGGCATAAAGACCTTCTTTTTCTAAAAGTGTTTATCCATCAGAAGATGGTTTTGAGAAGGAACATGAGTTCCAGTGTAAATGTCACCTTTCTGATTTTCCCAAGAATGGAGTCCCTCTAAATACAAATCAACTCTATCTACTTTTTAAGGCTCCTTAAGCACCACTTTATCAAAGCTCTATTAAGCCTTCAACATAATCTTAACTATTACATCATTGCTTCCTTCAGGCAAGTTGTCTGTCATCTTGTCATTTGTGCAATTTTATCTTTGGACTTAAATCCCAGCACTTCACACTAGATGTGTGACTTAGAACAAGTTACAATATTTTCTAAGCCTCAGTATTTTTTTTTTTATATGTTTTTATTGATTTTAGAGAGAGAGGAAGGGAGAGGTGTAGAGAAGTAGAAATATCAATCAGCTGCACGCCTCCTACTGGGGATGAAGCCAGCAACCTGGGCATGTTCCCTGACTGAGAATCAAACCAGTGACCTCTTGGTTCATAGTTCAACACTCAACCACTGAGCCACACTGGCTGGGCAAAACTTCAGTATTTTTAATCTCTAAAATGGAAATAACATTAGAACCTGCCTCATAGCATTGTTGAGTTGAGATTAAATGATAAAATGCACAAAAATCATCTATGGAATATGTGACAAACAGCAAGAACTTATTACCTGTTGTTATTTTGAATTCATTATTATGCCAGGCATGTAGGCTCCCAAAAATGTTTTTTGAGGATGCTAGTACATAATAAAGCCTAAATGACAGGCATGTTCAGGATATTATGCTTGGGTTTAAGGTTGGAGAAAGCACAAGACTGAACCTGGAAAAGGTGAACAGCTCTGATTTTACTTGAATGCATAGGGATGGAAATAGAATGGCAGGAAACAGGGACAGCTATTCACTGAGACTCATGGAATGCTCCTTGGACTCTCACATGGAAAAGTGCAAATTACATAAACATTAAAACAATTAATATCTTTTATTTTCTGTTTCAGTTTCCGTACCATCCTGACATTTTGAGACCATACAAATGCCTTCACTTGCAGCAGTCTTCTGGCTCCTTCATCATCTGGCGCATCAGCCAAACAACATCAATAATTCTGTTCTTTAGAGATACCACCAATAAATTACATATGTGAGATTTTCATGTGAAAGCAAGAAACAAAAATCGACGTGAAGTCATTTTTCAAGCAAATGTTTAAAATTCAAATGAAAGCTAGATGAACCACCAGCTAAGTAACTGAGTCCAATAAACATTCCTTCTTAATTACTCTGCTCATATTGAATCATGTGATCTTTCCCTTCAAGGAAAAGTATTTCTTTTTACTTCTCGCGCTTTTTGTATCTTTGGCACCCTTAGTCACTGAAGCCCAGTGAGAGAGGTACTCATGATACATGTCTCCAACATACACATGATGGGCTGCTCTTGTGCTTGAAGTCTTCTACTTTTGCCTCTACTTCCACTATCTGTATTTTCCTTTTTATGAAATGTACCAAAGCCTGAAAGTAAAAACTATGTCTGGGAAAAGATACACTCAGACTTTTAAGTGAAGAAGGTCCAGAATGCCTAAATGCAGGAAATTTCTTAGGGAAATGTTGCACACACATTTGTATATGATGCAGGGAAGTGTATTTATTGCTCTTATATGCTTTGCACTGAATATATAATTGTTCTTTTTTAAAAAAAATTTCATGCTACCTGTGATAAATGAGAGGTTCAGATATTAAAATGTGAAAACTGAACTATTTCTGGAAACATTTTTAAAATCTAGAATTTTTACTCATGAAAGTGTTTTATTGGTTAAACCACCTCGATTATTACAATGAGTTGAAAATAAGTCATAGGTAATTAAAAAGTATTATTATGGCTTAAAGTGTAGGGATGAAGAAGATGTGGACACAGCCTGTAAAATGGTAACAAAGAAATGGCACAAACATCTAAAGGAATGTTTTCTAAGTAGACATACATATCCAAATGTACATTTTTGCAAAAATTATTTTCAATCTAGAACTTTTCTATTAACTACCGTGTCTTAAATCAAGCCTACAACCCTGGAATTAGTTTTTTTAAAATATGTGAAAGCATGTGGTACATTTCTTAATGCCTTCCCGCAGTCAGGGAAAGATTTGCATTTTGGCTCTATCTCTAAATGTGTAATGAAAACATATCCCTTTAAAGGAATTTTAGCTGTCTCCAAAAGTGTTTTGTTTCCATGTCTATAATTTGTTTGGTATTGTGGAAAGGAATCTAGACTTAGAGCAAGTGATGTCCCACTTATTTGTGACCTCCTGTAAGTTGCTCAACCTCCCTGAGCCCATTTCATCCTTTGTTTTAAAAAATTATCCTACCAACCCATTACAGCTTCAGAAAGATTAGATGAGATGATGCTAGTGAGAGGGATTTATCAACTATGAAGTGCCATGAAAATGTAGGGAATCCCTTAAATGTTTTGGTAAGAGGCTGAAGGAGATATTAATTGCCCAGGCAGCTTCAGAATGTCCCTATGAAAACATCATGGAACAGTATGGATCCATACTGCTGGGTGCTCCAGTGTTCTTATATTGGTGCTGATGATTTGAGACTGAGAGAAAAAGGTGATGGTTCTAAATACTCATGTCACAATAGTGAGCCTAAAATTCTGCTGGTTGCACAAAGGCCTAAACCCAGCTTCATCTCTCCTTCCTCTCAGGTTTCGGGGAGCAAGTGGAGAGCAGGATGTGGGTGGGCATGTCAGTGCTGTCACAGAGTGGCACAGTGCTCCTCCATAGGGTGTGTGTGGAGGTTCAGGGTGGATGCTTTCTGCACCCAACACTGGCTCTCTGTATCCATTGACATTGGTGAGGAAGGAGGCAGCTGAACTCAACATATAAAAATGGAACTACAGAGCGGTTGGTATCCTGATAGGCCTATAATGAGCACATGGTCAGGGTGTCCTGCTGGCCTCTAGCAATGAAAATTCTGATTCTAGAGTCAAGAATTTCCATATTTGTTTATTAGTTTTCTTTTTTAAAAAATGTAACTATAAATGTACATGGCTTGCACTCAGTTTTAGCCAGCTGCAAAAAGTTTAGTCAAAATGAAAAAAAATTTTTCAGTTTGAAGAAAAAGAATTTCATGTTGATGATTTAACTAATAGCTCTAATACAATGACTTAGCTCCTCCAGAAACTGTAAATAAACAGAAAGTGGTAATATAATTGAACTCGGAATTAACCCTTTGTTGCTTTACAAATCACACAAGCTGCTCTAAGATTAGAAAGTCATTGTGACAGAATCATTAGAAAATTAATTAGAAGTTAAAGTAGAGTGAGAGTAACCCTGTATTTAATAATTACATTCTTAGATACCTGACTACTTAATTCTGTTAGCAAATGAATATTGCACAAATAACCTCAATACATATTCTATGAAAATTCTAAAGTAAGAATTTTACTGAAGTACATTAAATTCTATTTGTCTGTCAAATACCTAGCAATTTTCATGAAATGGGCCATTGCATAAAAAGAGAAATTAATATTAGTGGGGCAAGAATAAACATAGAATGGGGGCACTATAGTGTAGGCCAAACACTATTCATGAGATTAGTGGTCAGATGTGTGGACTTGGTTAGCTCCTTTCATTCATGACCCAGGGTCTGGAATCCCATCTACACAGCCCTGTCACAATCATCAAGAGAACCCAGAAGTTGCTTAAGTATACACAAGTAAAGCTAACTCGGGAGAAAAGATAACTAGAGAGATAAAACGTCTGGTTTCTTTGTCCAGGCTTGCTCTTTAAAGTATCTGGTGTGTCAACAAAGAAGTCAGTAGATTTATTTTGAGAGAAAACAAGCTCAGAGAGATTGCTCAGAAGTTGCTTAAGTATACACAAGTAAAGCTAACTCTGGAGAAAAGATAACTAGAGAGATAAAACATCTGGTTTCTTTGTCCAGGCTTGCTCTTTAAAGTATCTGGTGTGTCAACAAAGAAGTCAGTAGATTTATTTTGAGAGAAAACAAGCTCAGAGAGGTTATCTAAATATGCTGTTTATACACTACCACTTACCCAGAAGCCAATCATTTACAGTGTTTCTGGAGATATCTAGTTGCTTTAAGGATGAGTCATTATATAGTTTTGAGACAGAGAATTTTAGTTCATTCTAAATTTAAATAATAAATATTCCCCAGCTAATTTCATATTTCAGAGTATAACAGTGAGGAATTGTAACCCACCCCACCATTCTTTTGACATTGTTTCTGTAAATACTGACTCTGACTAATATGTAACTTGTAGATAAACAGCCTGTTTGTATAAGAATCCTAGGAACTAAAGATGCAGACTCCAACCTTCAGTCATTTCAGTCATCCCAGTTCTGGGAGATTTGCTGACCTTCAACCATAAAACTAGGATGACAAAGATCAGGATGACATACACCAGACCATCACTTGACCAGTTTTGAGATTCTTATTGGGATGGACTGTGCTGGCCTGCACATAGAGAACTTTTCAGCTCCCTCCCCTTGATCTCTTTGTTCTACTTTCCCTCTCCCTCCTTATAAAAACTTCTGCCTGCACTGAGATGTAGAGATGGGCTTTGCAACAAAAGTCACCCATCTTCTCAGGTGTCTGGCACTTGAATAAACCACTTTCCTTTTTCACCAGTATCTGTCTTATGAGTTTGGCTTTCAGAACTGCAAGCAGTCAAATCTTAGTTCTGGTTACAAGAGCAGATAGGAGAAAGAAATTGGGAAATAACTAGGCAATTGAGTACTTCTTTTGAACTTCAATTCAAATTCAGTAAATTAGAAGTGAAAGAAAGCTGGAGTAAAGTAAATTCCTTCATTAATGGAAGGAAATACTATGGCATTTGTTTTATCTTTTCAAAATCTTCAAACTATAATGAATAGCAGAAATTATTTACAGCTGTTAGTAACCCTTTATTTTTCATTTGCTTCCTTCCCCTCCTTCAGGGACATTCAAAAACAGGATACTGAAAAATATGCTGGTTGACTTTTCAGTGTGAGCAAGATTTGAGGCTCTCTGATCTCTTTTCTTCCATCTCTACAATAGTTCTGAAGAAAAAGAAATGAGTGAAGAAAGAAGGGGATAGAATAACAATTATATCCAAAACTAATACCTAAGGGGAAAATTGTCAATGTTTAACTTGAATTTTGCATTCTGTGATTACACTGATTGTTACTTAGGAGCAAATATTTACACCTAAATTTAAAGCATGAAGAAGAGTTTGGAAGAAGGAGAATTAGGGGGTAGCTTTACAGACAGAGGGTTCAGCATGAAAGAACAGAATGTGTTTAAGAAATTATAAGCATTTAGTATTACTGACCTGAAAAATTCACAATGGGAAATGTTTGGATCAGGTAACTGTGAATCTTGAATTCCTCAAAAGAGCTTTAGATTTTATTGTCTGGGCAAGGGGAGCTCTATTAAAATTTTCTGAGCAGATTGGTAAAATGATCAGATTAATATAGTGGAAGCTCATTTTTGCAGCCCTGGGAGGGGCATTAGAGGTGAGAGGAATAAAGTGAGAAGGGTTTAGCTATGTACAGTCAAGAGAAAATTGAGTTTGTCTTAGACTAGTGTCCAAGGGAAAAGAGTTCATCAGAATGAGATATTCTTAGGAAGTGCAGGTGACTTGGCATCAGGACTGAGGGAATGTGGGCCACAAGATAGAGGGAGATGGAATTGGGGCTGATTCCAGTGTTTGTCCCGACAACTGAGTATGGACAGTAGGCCCCTTCACCAACTTGGGAGCTAAGAACAGCATCAGATATTTGTGGTGAAGATAGTTAAACCAGGCATTGGATTTGATAAGTTTGAAGCACTTCTAAGATTTTCAACTAGAGTTGTCTATACACAGTCTTCAGCTAAGAATTAATTTCTGAGCTAAATGTATAGCTTGGGGGTCGATTCCCATTTTGATAATTCCCTGCAGTACAAGTCCTCCTTTCCTAGCACTGAATTCTCCCAAGCACATTACAAGATACAGAAATGTGATTTAAGTTCTACTAATCAAATACACTCATGAGAGGCCACATTGAATAACTGCATTTTGTCAAAAGAGGCAGGATATGAAAGATCCATTCTGCTGGTGTGGATCACGGTCAGGGCAGACAGGTTCTGGAGAGTTAAAAGCTGTTCTGGCAGCTCAGAGATCAATATAAAGGCCCAGTTACCCTGGCAAGGCAGGTCCTGACATTATTTTTGGAACCTTAGCCAAAAGTCTGCTTGCTCATCCATCTCAGTGATTCTACTTGGCCAAAATATATAAATATATAAGCTTTTGAGATGATAATGAGGAATATAGCTTATATGGGATTAATCTGCTTGGCTACAGGGTGTTAGCTAAATCCCTGGGCATAGATAATATTGCCCAGGCAGAGAGTATAGGACATTAGGAGAATAAATAGAAAGGAAAAATTGAAGGAGCATTTCAGTCAGGGTGAAAGTATCAGCTCAAGGCCACAAGCAGAGGTGTTTGCACTCTTCTGTGGCACCAGGAGTGAGTCAGTTGATTGAGAATTGGGAGACATGATTGAAGAGGCAGAGAGATGACAGACTGGAGAAATCCTTAGTAATAAGGTTTGGCTCCTTTCCTAAAGAAAAGAGTCATTGAAGGTATAGCAAATGTGCCAACCTGAAAAATTATTATAACAGTAGTAGGTAAGATGGATTGAGGCTGGACAAGGAGACCAACTAGAAGAGAATTTCAGTGGGACATGAGTGAGACAGATGAGAAAGGGATCATAAAAGATGGATATGAGAAACATCATAAAGGAAGGCTCATAGAGATCGACGTCTGTTGTGAGAGAAAAACCAAAGTTGACCATAAGTCTGAAGATCAGGGGAGAGGTGAAAAAGAATAACCTAATTAACATATAATAAGCATTAAAAAGAAAGGTTTTTAAAAAGAAATGAAATGGTCATGTCTTAAAAACATGGATTTTTGATGTGACAGGAGGCATTCAAAAAATGTCCAGTAAGTAGACATGAGACTTGAGGTCTGGATTAGCACAGGAGATGAAATGATCATTTCAGGCAGAGATCAAGTAAAAAATATGAAAATAAAAGTTATTTCTGAGAACAGAAGACTGGTGTGAAAATACATTTTCATCTTTGGAGTGAAAGAAAGAAGTTATATGAAAAGGAGAGAGAAGGAGCTGCCAGAGGTGATAGGAAGACAGTGAGGAGACACTGAGTCAAGAAGTCCAGGGGGGTGGGAGTAGGGTAGAGGGGGTCAATGGGGGAAAAGAGGGACATCTGTAATACTTTCAATAATAAAGATAATTTTTTTAAAAAACTTAATCTCATCTTACTTGCATATATATTAAAAAGAAATTTTAAAAATAGAGGGAAGATCTTTAGGGGGTATTTGTTTTTAAAATAAAATATTCACTCAAACAAACAAAAAAGAAGTCCAGAGAATTGAGGAAAGAGTCCCCTTTACCTCTGGAAGTGACCGTTCTATTAAAAGAGAAAGAGAATGGAAGAAGCAAATGACATAAAGAAGCTCAAGAGTTGAGTTGTAAGGAAGAAGAGGCGAGTGTGGGAAGCTTTTTTAAGAATTGGACAAATAGAGTAAATTAGCAATACCAATGGGGCTGAGAGGAAATAAACATGCCAATGGACAGTACAGAAGAAACTATTGAAAATTATTAAAAAGAAGAATAACAGATTGAAGTGCCACAGCAGATGGATATAGCACAAAAGAGTGGGAGAAGCCAAAATGCATGAACATAGAGGTTTTTGAGATAATGAGGAGGGATAAAGAGGAAAATAGCTTACACAGGATTAATCTTCCCCATAATTGATGCATAAGGGGAAATGCTTTTCAAATTCCATATACAATCTAGAAGGGAACTTACAAAATATGATGTGTGGGCTGGACATTTCTTGGAACAGCCATTTTAGTAAATTCACCCTGCACCCTCATGGGCTCACTGAGTGTTAATAACTGTAAGTTGAAATTTTGGACCATAAGTATTAACACATTTTAATTAAAAATTAATAACTAAGATGATTATCATATTCATAATCCACCTATTCTTCCTCTGGGTGTTTAACAGTGTGTGTTGCAGTTTATACATACGGAAAATAATACATCCTAGCATAAAAGCAAGAGATTTGGATTCTTTTGGTGTCAATGGGGAAATGCTTTCTGCTGCCCTGGCACAGGACCCGCATTGTAAGCCTTGCTAAGGGTAGTACGCATTTCAAACATGAGTCCTGGATGGTAAATGAATAGACAACCAGGTGGGCCGGGGGGATGTCGAGGGTCTGGATGCAGATTTTAGAAGTAGGGAAAATGGCTTACCTGTCCACTAGGGCAACCCAGTTATACCACTGCAATGTAACCCACTGACCACCTGCACCCCTGGAAGACTTGTGAAGACCCTAAGAGAAGCCTTGCAATTTTCATTTGTCAACTAGCATCTATCCTCCTGAGTTGCTGAATATTACACATTTGTACAAAGGGAGTGAGGTGTTTCACATAGAACAGACCAACTCCCAAGGAAGGACTCTTCTTTACTCTGATTGGGATACACATGACAACAGTGAGAGCTGGGGTTTAAAGGCACACGCTGTAAACACTGTACCAACACTGTCCCTGTCATCTCAGTGATGCTGTTTCTATGAGGTCCCTCAGGAAATATGTAAATTCCAGAACCATATATAGCCTTCTTTCTCCACACCGTAAGCACTTAAATTAAACTCATCAGGAAATGATCATGATTCAAAGACTAACATTTAACAAATACTGAAAACAATAACAATTCAAACCACTGGAATACAGTGGAGCCAGATCATGTATGTTTACCTCACTCTAAAAATCTAAAAATCTAAAATCTCACTTGTTTTCACCTCGTAGATGACTCACCTTTACTCTTTGTTATCCAACTCACATTACAAGTCTTTCAGGACTATCGGCAGCGGGTGCCATCTACCCAATTTCCACATAGAAAGACTCATGCAGTGTATTTTGCCAGGATTGTGGGTCCCAGGGTCCAGAGGTCAGTTCTCACTCTCATGCCAGATCTTCCTTAAGGCTGCTGCCCTGAGTGTGCTACAGGTCTGCATTGATTTTCTCTAAATATAAAAGTGACTATGTGAAAAAATAAGGTGAAGTTTTAAAAAAGAAACTAAAAAATAAAATAAAATATGCAGGTTCAATGGACTACTATCACCTTCATTTTATCTTGAAAAGGTGATATATTTATTCCAGTCATGTTACCATTGCTCAAAGTATATTAGGAATTCTTTTTAAGCATTGCAATAACAGCCTGTGCCATCTGATTTTTAGACTTCAGTAATAGTGTAAATGAATAAGGGCATTCACTATATAATAGTAAAAAAAAAAGTTTGAATTTCAACAAGTAGTTTGGATCCTAGTAACCATCTAGTTTGAATCCTAGCAACTAGTACAAACTGACTTACCTCAGTTTTCTCATCTGTATAAAGGGATAATAATCTACAGCATTGTTGTTCACATAAAACATATATTCCCACTTCTGGCAGTTCTTTGTCCCATGACAAATCATATCCATGGCCTAAACCCATACCTATTCTCAAATCATTTCTACCTTGCTGTCTTTTACCATAGGGCTTAGGAAAGCTACATATATTTTTTCCCAGGAGTGGCATATGACATGCTTCTTGCCAACAGAGATAAAACAAAATTCTTATGGAGCTTTCTGGGATCAAGCTGCCCATTATTTGATAAAGAAAACAAGTGTGATTAGCACTATATGTTTAGCACTATTCCTTTTTTTTCCTTTCCCTGTTTTCCTTCCTTTCCCCACCCCCGCCTTTTTGCCTGCCTTAAACATCCATTATAAACCCTGGAGCAGGGGCAGCCATCCTGGAACCAATGATAACAATATGGGAAAGGCGTCTGTAATTTCAGGAACAGTGGCCTTACGTTCATCATGCTGCTGAACACATGCAGGGAAATGCCTACCTCCGAATTCTAATCTCCTAGGTGTTCAGTCCACTCTTAGTCAGGTTTTCAGTTATTTGCTCTTAAATTCATACCTAATTGATGTACTTCTTAGAATTGCTTTAGACTTCCTAATCCCCACACCAAAATTTGAGCTTGAGCTCCACTGCCTAACTACCCTCCTCCTCCCTCAGGTAAGCCTGCCAAACGCAGTGCCATCTAATACCCTCTGTTGTGGCACACTGCCTGCCCATAGTAAGCTACCGATAAATAATCGCTGCTATTCTCATTGTCAATTACCTTTGACTAGAAAAACAAGAGGGGGGAAAACAAAATGAGCTACTAAGACATTTCTGTAACAGGCACTAAAGCTCCTTTATTGTGACAACAGCTGCCCCACAATAACAACATAGGCATCACAAGACATGGCAGTGAGAGATTTCTCCTCTGACTCCTAAACAGACAGTTCTACAGCTTCTATGTCAAAATGTGTTGCCTTACATAAAACCTTTAATAGTATGTTATCTTAAAGACTATGTTAACCTTTAATATCATATTTATTATGTTAATATTATATAGAATTATGTTTAACTTTTATTTGAATCTCTTACTACTAGATAATTTTCAAGGCCTATGCCTTATGGTGCTACGACTTGTTTTGTGCATATCTCATTCCCCCAGCGCCTAACACCCTGCAATACACGGAGTAGGGGACCAGTAAATGTTGATTTGCAATTTAGTCTTTTGCCAATTTAGAGAGTTATAATCAGTGATAAATCACATCAGTGTGGAGTAATCCAATTTCATCACATCCAGTAAAAATGACTTTAAGCCCATTAATAAGTCTTGCTGCCTGCCTGGGGTCTACATTACCATTTAATTCTGTGATTCTCCACATATCATTAAAGATGCAATGATTCTTGTGAAATAATCAAAAATTGTTGTTTTCTCCAAAACAGCTGTCATGACATAGAAAGTGATTTCATTTTTTGTTATGAGCTAGTGTACTATCTGGGCAATTGGGAAATTGGTAGCTAAGAAAATAATGACTCAGGAAAGCGAGTGTTCTGGCCAGTGCCAAAATTAAACATTAAATGAGAAGTAAATCATTAAGAGCTTGAAAGATATCACTTAATATATTCAGCAATTGGGAAGGGGGGAGATTTATATAATAGAGGATTTATAATACCTTGGAACCTAGCTATCATGAATATATAATGTGAATTACTTACAAAAGTAGAAATCTCTGTAATCTCTGGGGGAGCAAATGTCTTGCAGCTTCTCCCACAGGCTGGGAAGACTACAATGCTCCCCACTGGGACAAAAACTTGTGACTGACATTTTCTCCTTTCCCTGCCCAATCTTCTAGACACACCAGGGAATGAGAGGAACAGTTGTGGGGCCAACCATTAGGAAACTTCTTGGGAAGGGATCTTTGATCCAGGCAATCATGGTTCTATTCCTGGTCAGGTCACATGCCCAGTGGGGGGTGTACAGGTGGCAGCCGATCAATGACTCTCTCATCATTGATGTTTCTGTCTCTCTCTCTCCCTCTCCCTTCCTCTCTATGAAATCAATAAAAACATATAAAAAAAAAAGTTTAGTCTAAATGTGTGAAAATGTACTTGAAAAAATGAACACAGTTGTAGGTGCCTAATAATTACAGGAAACATTTCTTCACAGGTGTATTTTCTATTGCCCAGTAACAAGTTACCACAAAATTATTGGCTTGAAAGAACACCCATTAGTTATCTAACAGTTTCTGTAAGCCAAAAGTCTGGGCAGGGATAAACTAGTTTCTCTGCTCGGGGTCTCTCCAGGTTGCAATCAAGGTGTCAGCTCATCTTCCTTTCTGGAGCTTGGGCTTCTCTTCTAAGTTCATATTGTTGCTGGCTAAGTTCAGTTCCCTGTGGTTGGAGGACTAGCTTCTGTTCTCTTGCTGGCTGTAGGCCAGGAACAGTCTCAGCGTGGTTCACTCCATAGTTTCTCGCACTTTCGATCTCCTCTCTTCCAATCCCCCTCCAGTCTTATATAACGTAACATAGTCATGGAATTGACTAACCCATCACCATTTGCCATATGACATAACCTAACATTAATCTAATCAAGGACATGGCTAGCCCATCCTATTCAAAGGCTCCATCTCCACGTAAGTGTAGGAGATCATACTAGTCACTTACCCCAGGGGATGGGAATCTTAGAAGTCATCTGAGAACTCTACCACAACATGCCAATAGACTACATAACTGAAAGCCCTCAGGTTCAAGTACTTACAAATTATTAAAGAATGTGATTGACTACAATTGTATTACCATGTCTCTCTTCAAGATTTTCAAGAATATTGAATATAGAAATATTTTTTATGAGGCAAGTTGATTAAATAGGCCAAGTGATTATATTTATGTAGAAACATGTATTTGAGTACAGACCTTATGGGCTAGGTCTGTAATCAAGTATTTCCACAGAACAAAAGCTGACTTAGGCAGATGTGATGGATGTTGAAAACAGGACTCTACAGGAGAAACAGAGGAATGGGGCAAAGACGATAGACAACAAAATGTACATGGTATGTGAGGATAGATTGCTTGGTTTTTTTTTACTTCCCATGAGAGATATAAATTCAAATAAAGTGGGATGTTCACTCTAATAAGTTTATGAAAGGATTTAAAATTAAATTCTTAGCATGCATAAAAATTTAAATTTTTGTGTTAAGAAATAAAGTAAAAAAAAAAAATAATATACAAGGAAAAATACTTTAACATGTGACTGACAAAAATAGTAATATCTCTAATATTCAAGTTTTTTTTAATTAAAAAAGACCAACAGCTCAACAGGAAAATGGGCAATAATGAAAATTCATAACAGAGCACATAAAAATGGCCAGCGAGCGTATGAAATAGCACCGAATCTTGGTACTGGTCAGCAAACTACAAAATTTTTTAAATGAGATTTCACTACTAACATACTAGCTTATATTGCTGGTAAAATGTGAATTGTTGTAGGTTTTTGAAAAGGAATTGGCAATATTTATTAAAATTTAAAAGCATATGTGTCCTTTTCACCAACAATACCACCCTTGGGAATCAGCTCCATAAAAATGCAAGTATCTGTATGTAACGATATAAAGATGCAGCTATTTGCTACAGCCTTGTTTGTAGAAAAAAAGATCTTTAAACAGTCTGAGAGAATAAAATATTACTAACCCTTATTTTGAATGTTAAATTGGTATTTAAAAGAACAAATTATATCACTTACAAGGATGGATATGTTGCATCATTACATGTAAAAAATAAATTACAGAATAGTGTGTATTTATGATCCAATATTTGTAAAAAACAAAACAAAGCAAAAAGTATTCCCACTTATTACTATATAAGTTTAAATGAGCTTAGAGAAAGGTGTGGAAATGTACAAACACAGGCTGTTTACTTCAGAAACTTGGCACTGAGGGAAGTTGAAGAGCTGAAGTTGACTTTTTAAGTACCACTGCTTGGTTGTACTTGTTACGATGAGATTTATAACTTTATTACCTACAAAGAAACTGTAAAGAAATGAAATAAAGATTTCAAATGCCTGGCCCTGGCCAGTTTGGCTCATTGGTGTCAGCCTGCAGACCAAAGGGTCTCCCAGTCAAGGGCACATACCTCAGTTCGATCCCTGGCGCCCTTCAGGGAGCTTCTGGAGGCAACCAGTTGATGTGTCTCTCACCTTGATATCTCTCTCTCCTCACCTGCACCCTCCATTCCATTCTCTCTCTAAAAATCAATGGAAAAGAGATCCTCAAGTGAGGATTTAAAAAAAGAAGAAGAAAAGACTTTAACTGCCAGCATTCATACGTAATTGTGAAATAACTTGAAGTTTCTGTGACTTTTTTTTTTTTATTTAAGAAAAAAACCCTCTGAAAAAATAATTGTGAAAATGATATAAACTATTCTAAAATGTTTCTAAAACCTTCAGAAGATTTTAAAACTCCTGGTCCATTTTGCACATTACTTGTAGAGTGATAGAGGTATTTTTCTTACTGGCTCATTTAGGAACCTGAGATTATCAAAGACAAATATATAAGGCTAGATATAAGAAAATTTTCACAGGCGTTAAAAGGATGCTGCCTTTTTCTCTCAAGGGGCATATGTTTGGATTTTCAATGGCCCTCGTGGATTCTAGAATAGTGGCACCTGGGCATGTACCTGCCACACCGAGAACTGGAAAACCCTTCTCAGAAAAATCTGACCAGACCAAAGAGAAAAGTCCTAAATACTGACATTGCAGATTCACTGACAATAACACCCACCAAGTAATTCTATAGCAAATCCCACAGTCAACAAGTGCCATCCGCGTGTTCACAGTTTTCCAACAGAAGCACACAACCAAGAACCACCAGACATCTGAGATGATTTGAACTTTCTAATATGAGAAAGAACAAAGCAAAGGAAAAAAGTGGGAAGAAATAACCCATGAAAAGAAAAAATTTTTAGATCTCCAACAGAGCTGTTATTAACATCCTGAATGAGACAAGACATCACATGCATGAAATAAGTTGCAATTTAAAAAGAGCTCTTGAAAATGAAAAATTATCATAGCAGGGCCCTGACTGGGCTGGCTTGGTTGGTTAGACAGCCAAGGTTAGACTCCAAGGTTGCAGGTTCCATCTCCAGTCAGGGCACATACAAGAAACAACCAATGAATGCATAAGTGAGTGGAGTAACAAAGTGGCAGTTCTGTCTCTCCCTTCCTCTCTCTCTCAAAAAAAATAAAATAAATAAAATAAAAAAATATATTTTAAAAGAATAGACTGTCCTATTGGCTTCCTTTAAAAAAATAAAAATAAAAGGAACAAAAAACTAAAATTTTGGTTTGGAAAAAAAGATCATAAATAAAGCAAAAGATATATTAAAAAATAGGAAGAAATATTTGTGACATATGTAAAAGTTTTATCTCAACCTACATAAACTAAGTGACTGATACAGCTGCTCTAAATGTCAATCACTCAGACATACTGTGAATGCTAGAATGGGAAAGTAGTGAGGAGAAATGGCAGTTATTAATATACTCCCAGGCATGTTGCTAAGCTGTTGTGGCAGACAGAATTCTAAAATGTATCCCACACTTTACCGCTACATTTTACCACTCTAATTTTTGGGACTATGAATGAAATGGATGTTATTTCCATGATTATGTTACATGGCAAAAGGAGATTATCTAAATTGGCCTAATTTAATTATCAGAGGCCTTCAAAGCATAGGGGGAAATCAGAGAGATTTGAAACACAAATGTATTTTACATTTATCAAATGTATTTAAATGTATCATTGATAGCTTAAAGACGGAGGGGCCATGTGAAAGGACTGAAGAGTGGCTTCTAAGAGCTGAGAGTAACCCATGGGTGACAGCCATCAAGAAAACAGAGTCCTCAGAGAATTAATTCTGCCAATAGCTTGAATGAGCTTGGAAGAAGATTCTTCCTCAGAGCCTCCAGATATGACCATATCCCAGCCAACTCTTTGATGCTGGCCTATGGAAAATTCAGTTGAGTCTGACTAGACTTCTGATCTACAGAGCTGTGAGCTAATAAATGGATGTTGTTTTAAGACACTAAGCTTATGAGGTTTTCTTTTTGTTTTGTTCATGGTGCACCCGCTGAGGATGAGGCTTCTGTGGCAATATTACAGTCAAGCGTCCAATTGTGCAAGGGCCTCCATCACTATTCATAGGGACATAAGAATATGCTATTAAACCACAGAGCAGGAACCAACCCGGGGGAAGGTGAACATGCCCGTTTCCATAAGATATAGAGGAATTTTCTTTTGAACAGTTCAATTGCTCCTGATTTTTCAAAAACAGTTTCCTGGACATCCTGTAAAGTATACACACTCTCCTATGGAACCCCTGCTCCTTTAATAGAAAACATAGTACGATCCCCTTTCAACAACAGGGCAATTGATAGCAGCTGGCATCAATGAATGCAGGTGAGTCTCCTGCCACAGTTTTGGCTCTCAGTCTTTCCTGAGGCCTAGATGTTTCCTCTAGGGAGGAAAGGTCTGGGGTCCAAACAACACGACCAGTGATATGCTAAGACAGGCCCTCCTTGGGGGAAGGTTCCACCCTACCCTACACTTGTTCCTGGCTGGCACCTGGCGCTTTCCACCCTGATGACCTTCTGTACCTGGCCCCTTGTCCTTGCTCTGCTCGTGTCTGCCTGACTGCCTACTACATCCCCCTCAAGGATCTTGGCTCTGAATTATTTCAAAGAAAAGGGGCACAGAGTCTCTTCTTACAGCTACTTCCTGCTGAAAGGGGGTGACATTTTCCTTCAGAGCCAAGAGACCCTTGCTCTCTGTCAGAGGGACAGTGAGGCCTGGGCACAAAAGGAGGTGGCGGTGGTACCTAGAGGTGGTTTTCCCTAAGTACGAGTAGGGCTTGTAACCTGATGGAGACAAACCGTGTTATAAATTTTAGTATTATTGGGGCAAAGCCAGAACAACAAGAATTATGACAAATTGTCTGGTGGAAGGAAAAACAACACAAAACAAAAAAGCATTTCAGTTCTAATATTTCCCTATCGGAACAATTCTTCCCCCTAAAAATCACCCTCATTTCATTAAAAAGCCAAATTAAGACCAATCTCTTTACTGTATTATTCAGTTTCAATTTGGCCTGATTGTTTGTAGGAACCCAATAAAAATAGCACTTGACCATATAGGCTTTTTAAAATGTGCTTTGCTGGAATCTCATGATTGAGCTTTAATTAGCCCCTCAGGATAAAGAAGCTGAGCTACCTAGTTGCCATCAGATTTTGCCTGCAGTACCTATAAGTTTGGGTGAATTCCTCAAGTTCTTGAGGTTCCCAAAATGTCTTGAGGTTCTTTCCTTGCCATCTCCTAGGAAAACAACCTTTGTCCCTTACCTGGAAAGACTGCCATGAACCATATGACTAAGCGAAGTACCAGGCTTTCTAGAAGGTGCTCTTATTGGCTTCAGAGTCAGCCTTCATTTTCTTGAGGCTTTCTGGTGACATCCAGAGTCCAGGCATGTCTCTCTCAGACATGGCATTCCAGTCCATGTCTTGGTTAATAAAACCACAATCGAAAACTGGTCTTATTGAATTCATGCAAAGAAACATGTTGCCACAATTCACTCACTAAGAATTGCCAAATTCTGGAGGGAGCAGGTAGGGAGAAAAATGTAATTTACCTAATTGCTTTAAGAAAAGAAACAAGTTTCCTTATGTCTGAAAAACAGAAAGATTAGAAATCAGATGCACTTTTAACAAAGTTACAAAAACTATAATTATTTTCAGTTCATTCAGTCCTATAATCAATTTTTGTTTCTCCTGATTTTTCTTGCCAGTACTTCTATAAATCCAGATACTCTATAGAGTTCTAATAATTCTCATCCAGTTCGAAGGGGATGATCTGAAAATTTATTCTCAGAGATATGTAATTTAAAATAAGTCAAGGTCCTTTCCATGGATCCCTCAGAAGATGTGACATTTCTGCAAATGCATTACAACAAAACAGTGACTGTCTCTACATAACAAGAAGAAATTTTAAATGACACAATTATGGATTTAATTATAATGCAATTAACATGGAATCCTGTCCTTTCTGCAAAAACAGTATTCCAGAATAACAATTAGAGTTATAAATGAGAGTATGTTAGAATTTATAGACTCCTGGAGATTTTACATCTATTTTAATGACATGTATATATAAATAGAATATAGTTATTATTTCTTTACTTGACAAATCTTCCTATGTACCTTAAGTATAAGCTTTTCTTTCATAAGAAGAGAAAACAAAGTCCTTGAGGCATTCCAGGGCCTATTGGGATGACCTAAAGCCAATTCTGGGTCAAGGAAAAGTTTCTTAAAATTCAAACCTTTGGAAGGTTGTCAAACTTATTTGACCAAAAGATCATACATCATTATTACAAAACAATATTAAAATATTTATTTATTCAAAGTGACAAGAGATATTAAATACAAACATAGGCTAGTAAAACTTCAGTTCCCATGATTAAGAAGATGACCTTTTTTTAAGTAATCAAGTACCTGATTAATATAATATAATATATAAACATTTAAATAATTTATGAAACTTTTGCATCTTAGGCAAATACAGGAAAGACTTTTTCCCTTTTAACAGGATGGAAAGGACTAAAAAATTCTGTATTAGATTCATTTATCTAATTTATTATTCAGGTTACCTATAATTTCCTTTTAAGATTTCTCTTTACAACCTTTCTACAACTTTTACAAAACTTCTTACCTATTCAGAAATAACCAGTTTTAGAACAACTTACTTTCTTTTTCCCTTCAAAATGCATCTCCATGCCTCATGCCTTCTTTTACCAAAACCATATAGTTTCTTTTGAATTAGTTAGAATTCTTAACTCTTAGAAACCTTAATTTTTAGGTGACATGTAATTAATTAACATTCCTCAGGTTAACAACACATTCACATTTTCTTTTTAAGATATATTTCAAATAAAATGCAAGACATTTATTAACAGATTCAAATCCATCCTCTAGATTCTCTGTAATAAGAAGCCAAGAGTAGGCAACTCAGATTAACATTTCAATATCCTGTTATTTCAAAATACCTAGGTATTTAATAATTTTTATTATTTAACCCAACACAACTCCAATCTTAAGTTGTGGAAAACTGTTTAGCTATATATATAAAATTATTACTGAAAAGACTTATAAATACCCTTCATTTCGGTTATATCTAATTTATTATGTCTCAACAACCTTGAGATTTTTAAAGCCAATTATTATTTCCCAAGGCATTTTCTTGGCAAATTTTGTAACTCCCAGTCCTCAGGTGGCCTTACAGTAAAAATATCTTTTTTTTTCTTTACAGAGTGGGTGTGGCCCCTCCCTCTGCCTGAAGACATTTCGAAGACAGCTCTGGCCCTTCTGCGAGAAAACTCAGGGGGTTTAAAAAGATTTATTTCCCGTATTTTCCTTTCTGAGTAGAATATAATACTATGAAATCTTGTACATAAGAGGAGACCTTTTATCCTATTTTAAAACAGAAACAAAACAACTCCTAAAGTAAATGAATGAGTGCTCTCTAAAGGAGGGACTGGAACAGTAGCCTTAGCATCTTTATCTCGCACTAACCCCAGCACAGCAAAAGGCCTTCAGCCTAAGCAGCCCAAAGCCCAAACAGCAGACAGGATTCCCAATGTTCACAAACGGCGAAGAACAGACCAAGTCTCCAAAAAGACAAAAGCAAGCAAAGAACATCTACAACTAAAGTCACATGGCAGACAGACAGACAAAACTCTCACTAGTGAAGCATTTCAGGCCACCGATGCCTTGAGAGGAGAGCAGAGCGGCAAGTCCCTGCAATCCCCAACTCCTCCCCGGGTTCAGCCCACCACAAGCAGCAAAGTGGGATATGCTCCCATCTTTAAACAAATTTTAAGCAAGATTACAGGCAAGGTTACACAAGGCAAAACTACCCTAATATACAATATTTACAGATGCTCGCAACAGACAACAGACAGACAACCACTTGCAGCTTATTGTGCACAGCCAGAGAGAACACAAGACGGAATGCCCTGCACTACATATGGGTAAGTGTTGACCCTAAGCTGATCGGGCTTGGGTGGAGAGGCCAGGCAAGGACCGTGAGAGGCCACTCGCAACCAGGAGCTGGCCAAGCTCACCCCATATAGGGGACAACAGCCAACAGACTACAGACAACAGATGCCCCTCCTTACAGGGTTACAGAAGCATAGGTCGAACTGAACGCGGCCCAGTGGGCTGCCAGATGGGGTTGCCAGTGCATTTCCCATGCTTTTATGAGTTATACAACACCCACAAACAATGGAAACAGTAACAGGAGGTACAGTGGTACCTCGATTTTCTAATGTAATCCATTTCAGAAGGCCATTCGAGTTCTGAAACACCGAGGTACCACTGTACCTTAAATATGCCACTCCTGGCTTACAATGCCTGAGACTTACAGATCAGATTAGAACAGGCACGAAACCAGAACGCCAATTCAACCAACAGCGAAAGCGACTGGGAAAGTTCATAAGCACTTAAGGAGAGTCCCCCAGTTTAATAACTCGGCAGCTGCTAGGGAGTTTCCACAGGTGCTTGCACAAAGTCTCCCAAGACCAGGAAACCACCCAGAGTCCTTTGGCACTCCCTGAAGGGGCTTACCTTAGGGCTCAGAAGAGGATCCCGGCAGAGTTGCCAAAATATGTTACCGGGAAACCCCTGTGGGGCTCAGGGCTGCCTGTTGCTGTATCCAATTCAACAGAGGCAGAGTTTATTCAGAAGGCTGCCAACCAAGACGACAGGGAGCATACAAGCATCCAAAACCTTTCTTAAGGAGTGGCCTGAGGGATCGGGTTATATGGGGCAAACTGAGGCTACTGCTGTCCTGGAAGTCATTCTTAGGATCTTGATTGCCTGAGGATGTCTCAATAAGGTGATATCTTAACCCATTGTTCACAGCCGCTGTGCCACCTCCTTAATTGCTTCAGTCTAGGATCAAGGGGAGTGTAGGGTGCAAAGGCCTAGGAGAAAGAAGCCTAAGGAAAAAAAAACTTAAATTCCTGCTTACATAAGTGTGTGTTCTACAATTTTATAATATAATTATATTTCTGTTATAGAAATAGATTTGTGTGTGTATTAGAGTCAGGAAGATAAGTTTGATGTGTGTATTAGACTTGACATAAGTAACTCCATTTTGTGTGACTGAGTGTAACTGTGAGGCCTGCGTGCCACGATATGATGAACACTTTGTAGCCCCGGCTTCCAACCAGGCCCCCGCGCTCTGTAGGACCCCGATAAGACACACTGAAGACGTCATTATGCACCACACCCTTCAACTGAACTGTTAAAAGCAGGGGCTTTTCGGCCACATCTTTGGATGCTTGTCTGCCCTCCACAGACTTCGTCCCCAGCTCCGGGAAAGCTGCCCCTGCCTTGCTCTGCCCTGCACCTCTCTGCGCGAGCTTCCAGAGGGCTGCAGTGACCTACGCTGTCGCGGCCGCATCCCCGAGCCTCGTGTGTGTCTTTTGGCGGATCCTCCGGGTGGCCCTGCTGGTGCTGAGAACCATCGGGAACTGGTAAATAAACCCTGTGTGATTTGCTTTATGTTCATCTCTGTCTCCCTTCTTGAAACTTGAGTTACTGGCTTGGTCTCATTGAACCAAAGTGTCTCTTGACCCTCGCGGTGGTATATCCACGTATTGGGAGTTAGACCACCTGCGTATACGTCTCCAGAGAAACTAGGACAATTTCAGGTTAATTCAGGTGCTCAATCTTTGGAAATTATAAGTGCCCCTATCACTTATGTAATCACAAAAGTTCAAGAGATAACTAAGAACTAGGGCTAGGTTGAAAGATAAGGTTCAACACCGATGTGACACCACTCCTTAAGGACTAGGAGAGGCAGCTGTTTTGCAAATGCATAGAAACAAACACAATGAATCAAACAAAATAAGGAAACAAAAGAATATATTTCAAATGAAAAAACAAAATAAAAACTCAGAAAAAGAACCTAATGAAAGAAATATCATAGATTAAGACCATAAACATAGATTACTTACTCTCTGATGAAAGAGTTCAAAGTAATGATCATAAACATGCTCACCAAATGAGAGAAAAATGGATGAAGACAGTGAGAACTTCAACAAAGAGATAGAAAATATAAGAAAATATCAAACAGAAATCACAGAGCTGAAGAATACAATAACTGAACTGAAAAATACACAAGACGAATTCTACAGCATATGATGAAACAGATCAGCAACCTGACAGACCAGGAAGTGGAACTCACTGAAACAGAGGGGGGGGGGGGGGGGAAGAAAATAATCGTTTTTAAGTGATTATAGCTTAAGGGTCCTGTAGGACAACAACAAGTGGAATACCATTTGCATTCTAAGGGTCCCAGAAAGTAGTGAAGACAATGGATGGGATGAAAATACAGTACAGAGTATCAAAGACAAAATCAAGCAGGCAAAAGAATCTGAACTTGAGAGAGACAAGCTGGTGGCGTAGGGAACAGCTGCACCCGCGTGTGGGGTCCTGGGCCCCGGGGCAGCGGACCGCGGCGCACCGGTGTTCCTGAAAGAGCTCAGCCAGGCGCGTCAGTGCCGAGGCCCCCTGTAAATCAGGGAGCGCCTCCATGTCTGCTGCCCCGTGTGCTCAGCCCCGCATGGTTCCCAGATCCAACTAGACCAGATACTCCCCTACCTTATCTGGGAAACAGTCCTCTGAGACGCCAGTGTGGCTGCAGCCTCCTCTAAAGTGTTGTATCTAGGAATGTCGTAGAAGGTCAGAAGGTTGGCCGGATGCCCTGAAACGCTGTATAAAATGCTGTGGCTCTGAATAAAGCTTGCTTGACTCTCACTCAGCATCCCTGAGCGAGAGAGCCCTCCCAGCCCCATTGTCTCGTCTCTTTCTTTTCTTCTTCACCTCCGGAGCACGGTCCTGCTCGCCGCGGCTGGTTCGCGGCAAGTGGCGCCCGAACAGGGACCTGAAGGCTTCTGGGGGCAAGACTGTCGGTGGCGCGCGCAGTGACATTTGGGTAAGTGGCAGTCTTGGATGAGGTTTTGTCACTGGGAGTAAGAAATTATGGGGCAGGCTTCTAGCGCTGATCTATTTGTTCAGGTTTTACAAACAATGCTGCAGCTGCGAGGGGTACGTGTGGAGGCTTCGCAGCTGGCTAAATTTCTTGCTTTCGTTAGGACTGTTTGTCCCTGGTTCCCCTCTGATGGCACTATTAATATTGAAACTTGGAAAAAGGTTGGCGATCGCATCCAGGGCCACTTTCAAGCTCACGGGCCCGACCAAACCCCGGTGGATGCCTTCGCTTTGTGGTCTCTCATAAGGGATTGCCTGGTTAATGATAGTGAGGCAGAAAAATGGCGGCGGCTTCGGGGAAGCCCGCGGCGCTCTCAGTCTATTCCCACCTTGGCGCCGCCTGCCGACCCTCCCCCACCTGTGCCTTCCCTCGCTCCTTCTTCAGCTCCAGGACCAGCGACGCATGAGTGCGTTGAGCCCGGCCTTGAGTCTGCTCCCCTAGTTTCGGGAGACAAACCCGCCGCCTCCCAGTCTTGTCAGACATTTTTGCAGGAGTTGCAACAGGTACCCAAAGTGTATCCCGAGGTCCAACGAGGCCCAAACCCAAGGGACTGGGATGATTTAGAGGAACAGGCGGCACGTTATCATGAAGATGACGATCCCTTTGCCGGGGTCGTCACGCAAGGTCCGGGTGGGCTCGTCTCAACCCTCCAGGAAGTCCACAAGGAGCTACGAGCCATGGCCGACGCAATAAAGCATCTTCCCCTTTCAAGTGCCCGGGCTGGCTCGTTGGAAGGCTTACACAAGGACCCCCCCCCTGGAGCTTTAACTCCGACTGCTTCGGCACCCCCCAGTTACTCGCCTCCTGCAGTACAGCTGCCTACCAGCCCGACGGTGGTTGCTCCTGCCTTAAGTGAACACGCTCCTAAAATGCTACGTGTGGGTCCTCCGAAGGCTACTATCGATGATCTTATCTCCCCTTTGCAGTTAGCTCTAAGAACGGCCGCCGGAGAAGGTGAGGGCATAGAGGGATCCACGCTGCAGGCTTATCCGGTGGTGGAGGTCGCGGGGCCTAAGGGTCCCCAGCGGCAGCATGAGCCCCTGCCGTATAAGCAGCTAAAGGAGCTCAAGACTGCCTGTGCTCGGTATGGGGCAACGGCTCCCTTTACTGAAGCAGTGTTGACTACTCTTGCATCTTTTGCTTTACCACCTGGGGATTGGAAGAGCATTGGAAAGGCGTGTTTGTCAGGAGAAGACTTCCTGCTATGGAAATCCGAGTTCTCGGAGATTTGCTCTCAGCAAGCCTTGAATAATAGGGCTCATAACATCCCTATCACTTATGACATGCTTGTGGGTTCTGGCCAGTATGCGGAGTTGGATTCCCAGTTACAGTTCCACCCCGTGGCTTACGAGCAGGTTAAACAGGCCGCCCTTCAGGCGTGGCGCAAGCTGCCTAAAACCGGCGTCCGGAGGGAGGAGCTCTCCAAGATACGACAGGGACCCGATGAGTCATTTCAAGATTTTGTCGCCCGCCTTTTACAGGCTGCGGCGCGGCTAGTAGAGGACCCTGAGGCAGGAACTATTCTTGTGAAACAGCTTGCTTTTGAGAATGCCAATACTGCGTGTCAGGCCGCGATTCGCCCCTGGAAAGGGAAGGCCACAATTAATGATATGATCAGGCTCTGTGCTGATATTGGCAGTGGCTATGTACAGGGACTCAGTACGGCTGCGGCTATGAAAGGTGTGCCTCTGGCAACTATAGTCCAACAGCAGTTTGGTCGTGGTCGCGATCGCGGGGGTGGGGGCTCCGATGGACGACGAGTCCCAGGGCCCCCTGGGAGCTGTTTTGGCTGTGGTCAGACGGGGCATTTAGTGCGCAATTGCCCTCGGGGAGCAGATCCTCCAGGTGTTCTCGATCGGAAGCCTAGGCCCGGGCCGACAGAAGTTTGCCCTCGTTGTCGACGCGGAAAACACTGGGCGAGTGAATGTCGGTCGCAAACTGACGTTCAAGGCAATATCCTGACGGGAAACTTGTCGGGGGGCCGACCCCGGGCCCAGAAAACAATAGGGGTAGCCGCCTCGCCGTCCAATCCCTTTACCGAGCCACTCCAGGGAGTGCCGGATTGGACCTCGCCGTCAGTGACCATGTAGTGCTGTCCCCTGAAATGGGCCGCCAGTTGTTGCCGACTGGCATCAATGGCCCTCTACCCCCTGGCACCTGGGGACTTTTGTTGGGAAGAAGCAGCACCACTTTGAAGGGCTTAACAGTTTTCCCGGGGGTGATTGACCAGGATTACACAGGAGAAATTAAAGTAATGGCTACCACCATGGAGCGGATTATTGATCTCCCTAGGGGTACTCGTGTCGCTCAACTTATCTTATTGCCCCTTATCGCTGAGGGCCGAGTAAAGGAGACCAAAAGGGGAACAGGAGGCTTCGGTTCCTCTGATGCTTATTGGGTGACTGCTATTAAGAATAATCGCCCCACTATGAATATATGGATTGAGGAAAAACTTTTTTCAGGAATTTTGGACACTGGGGCAGATGTCTCAGTAATATCCTCCCGGCATTGGCCGCGTGCCTGGCCGTCTCAGGAGGCCTACACTGCCTTGCAGGGCATTGGTCAATCTACTGCACCCAGACAGAGCAGTGCCCTGCTGCGCTGGAGGACTGATGCTAGGGCAGAGGGAACCATTCAACCTTATATAGTTGACAACCTGCCAGTTAACCTTTGGGGACGAGATTTAATGCAACAGATGAGACTGTATTTAGGTGGTCCCGACCTTGATTCTCCTCCTCGACTTTCTGCCTCTGCATATTTTCCTCCGGGCCACTGACTTGTCCTGCCCTATGCGCTGATCCTATCTTATGGAAGAATAACTCCCCCGTATGGGTAGATCAGTGGCCCTTGAACTCTGAGAAACTTGCTGCTGCACGTGAGTTGGTGCAGGAACAACTCACTGCTGGCCATATAGAGCCTTCTAACTCTCCTTGGAATTCACCGATTTTTGTAATAAGAAAAAGGTCTGGGAAGTGGCGATTGTTGCAGGACCTCCGCAAGGTAAATGACACTATGTGCTCAATGGGGGCCTTGCAGCCAGGGCTCCCGAATCCTGCAGCCATACCCCGGGACACCTATAAAATTGTAATAGATTTAAAGGATTGTTTTTATACCATTCCCCTCCATCCGAGGGACAGGGAACGGTTTGCATTCAGTGTCCCAGCTATCAATTTGCAGAGACCCATGCAACGGTATCAGTGGAAAGTGCTTCCCCAGGGGATGGCTAATAGTCCTACACTTTGTCAGAAGTTCGTTGACCGGGCTATTTCCCCAATTCGGGAGGGATATCCAGATGTATATATCACTCATTACATGGATGACATCTTGTTGGCGCATGCTGACTTCCCCACCCTGCTGCAAGCCTATGGACAGCTACGGCAGTCCCTGCAGTTGCACGGCCTTCAGATTGCCTCTGAAAAGGTACAGTCTCATGCCCCTTACAGTTATCTTGGCTATACTCTCCATCCCGCCCATTTTCACCCACAAAAATTGGTTATTCGTACTGAACATCTTAAAACACTTAATGATTTTCAAAAACTGCTTGGAGATATTAATTGGATCCGACCCTCCCTTTGTTTATCCACAGCCCAGTTGCTTCCTTTATTTAACACCCTTAAAGGGGACGCTGATCCGACCTCCCCCCGTGAGCTTACCACGGAGGCTCGTCAAAGCCTCCAGATAGTAGAGCGAGCCCTTGCTGCGGCTCGACTTACTTATTGTGATTATCGACTCCCTTGGGACTTAATAATCTTACCATCTCGTCATGCCCCCATGGGAGTCCTTTATCAGGGTGGAGTTCTGACATGGATTCATGGTAAGGCTAGTCCCTCGAAGAACTTAATGCCTTACTATGAGTTAGTGGCCCACTGCATTCGGACGGGTCGGAAGCTGAGCACTCTATACCTTGGTCAAGATCCTGCCACTATTATTCTCCCTTATACCGCTGCGGAAGTGGACTGGCTTTTGAACATGTGCGATTCCTTCTCCTTGGCACTAGCGTCCTTTACTGGCAACATACAGCACCATTTGCCCAAGGACAAAATATTACATTTTCTAGCTACCACCCCTCATACTATTATGCGATTGACCTCGCATCGCCCTATCGCACAGGCCACTACGGCTTTTACTGACGATTCCTCTACTGGCATCGCCGTACTTGTCCTCCCTAACGAGGTCAAAACTTGGGCCACTCCCTACTCCTCCGCACAACCCACTGAGCTTTTTGCCGTTTTGCAGGCATTTCTTGCTGTCCCTGGACCTTTGAATATCTACTCTGACAGTCATTATGTTGTTACCTCTCTACAACATCTGGAAGTCACGCCTCTTTTGCGGGGACACAATTCTACTGTTCTAACACTTTTCACTCAACTTCAACAGGCTATCCACGACAGACAATCGCCGTTTTTCATTGCTCATATCAGCAGTCATTCTCAACTCCCTGGCCCACTGCACACTGCCAACGCTCTCGCGGACAGCCATACCCGTTTGATGGCACTAGTAGCCCAAACCCCTCTTCAAGATGCCACTGATTCGCATCGTCTACATCATCAATCGGCCAAATCTTTACGCCAACAATTTCATATTACACGTGAACAGGCTCGCGAGATTGTTCGCAATTGTCCAGCTTGTGCAGAATTCCTCCCTGTTCCCCACTATGGGGTAAACCCCCATGGCCTCTGCCCTAATGACCTTTGGCAGATGTATGTTACCCATGTAGCGTCCTTTGGTCGTCTGCAGTATGTTCATGTCACCATTGACACCTGTTCTCACTTCATGTGGGCCACATGTCTCTCAGGTGAAAATGTGAACGCAGTACAACAACATCTCTTACACTGCTTCGCTGTTATGGGTACTCCCCGAGAAATCAAAACGGACAATGCCCCTGCTTATACCAGTGCTAGCCTACGCCGTTTTGCCCAACAGTTTCGTTTTTCTCTTAAGACTGGAATTCCATACAACCCTCAGGGACAGGGAATAGTGGAACGTGCGCATCAAGTCCTGAAACACCACTTAGTAAAATTAAAGAAAGGGGGAGTAGGGGGATATACACCCACTCCCCAAAAGCTACTTATGCATACCTTATTTGTCATAAATTTTTTAACTCTGGATGATGATGGACGTTCCGCCGCAGACCGGTTTTGGAATCCACAACGTCAGGCTCATCCTCTGGTACTGTGGCGGGATCCTCTAACCGGCGCTTGGCATGGCCCTGATCCGGCTTTAATGTGGGGTCGAGGATATGTTTGTGTTTTTCCCACAGATGCCCCTGCTCCTCGGTGGTTGCCTGCGCGGTGTGTGAAGCATGCCCCGAACCAAGATCGCCCGGCTTCGCCGTCGATTCCAACGCCTGCATCTGACGCCTGAGCATCGAAGCCGTGATGTTGTGGACCACCCACAGGACCTGGCAATGATGCCCCTGACAGCAGCTCTCCAGGCTCTTTTCTTTCTTTGGTTACTGACCTTCCCTGTGGGACGGGCGGAAAATCTTTGGGCATATCTGCCTAACCCTCCCTTGTTACATCCTGTAACCTGGGATGATCTTCAAGTACCTGTATATGTGAATGATACTAAGATCTTGGGCCTCCCTTCGGCCGCTCATATTTGGCCGCAATGGAGGGACGGCTATTCCTATCCCGGAGTCAGTAAGTTTCCCCCCATTTGTTTTACTGTGACTGATTCCCTGCCTCATTGCGTCCGACTGAGGCATACCCTTGGATCTGATGGAAACCAGTCCCGCTCTGGGATTTATTGGAATGTTAAGTACCTATACCCTATTTTCAATTGCTCTAACAGGGGAACTGGCCCGCTGCCGCAGAAGATGAAGGCGTGTTCTAAAAGGGTGTCCCAAAGCAGCGGCGGGATTGACTGGAAAAGCTGCCATGACAACTGGACTGTTTGCAACGCGCAAATCTGCGAATGGGCACCCCTAGACGCCGACTGCCATCCTACGCAACAGGTCGCAAGGTTATGGACCGGGAACAACAAGACGTGGCAAACTGACTTGTGGAAGCTGACTGCCAGCTTGGGACGAATTACCGTCTACAAGGTCAATGTGACTGTGTCCCCACACGGAATCTCAGGCAATGGATCAGCATGGAACGTTTCTACCACTGCCTGTGTTCCTGAGCCTCATGCTCTGCTGGTAGGCCCCCTCAATCTATCACGAAGTAATGACTCTGGAGTGTACTCCTTAAATTGTACTAACTATGCCCTTGCCAATTGTGTAAACACTTCTACGGAGTATCCCGTAGCTATATTGTTTCAACCTTCATTTGTGTTCCTTCCTGTGAACCTTACTGAACCTTGGTATGAGGAACGTAGTTTAGAATTGTTAGATAGAGTTCGTAATCAGTTGACTAGGGGAAAACGATTTATTGTGTTGCTCATTGCTGGTATTACTGCCTTAGTAACTATGATTGCAACTGCTGCGGCTTCGGCCATTGCTCTGTCTACCAGTATCCAAACAGCTGAATTTGTCAATCAGTTAGCTAGTAATGTTACACGCACCTTGAAGACACAACAAGATTGGGATTATCGTGTTGAACAGCGTCTAAATGCTCTATGTGACACTGTTCAGATCCTAGGGGATGAGTTAGTCAGCTTAGAGACCCGCGTCTCTTTGCGTTGTCACGCCGCCTTCCGCTTTATGTGTGTGACTCCCGTACCATACAATGCCTCCCGCTTTGCGTGGCACAAGGTAAAAAATCACTTGAATGGTATATGGCATGATACTAATACCTCTTTAGATATACAATTACTGCATCGTGAGATTCGGGACTTACTTAATGCCCCCCCATTAGATTTGGACCTAGCAAAACAGGCTTAATCTTTCTTTAATTCTCTGCGTACTGCTTTCCCCTCCATGACTCAGTGGGGACAACAACTTATCGGCCTAGTGACCGTGGCAGCATGCGGGATCCTGGGTATGGGAACCATCTGTTGTTGCCTGCGTCTTGGAGCAGCACAGGTCTCTCAGTTGTTTGTTTCCTTGAAATATCTGCAATTGCAGCAAGAGAAAGACCGCCTTATTTTTTAAAATAAAAAGGGGGAGCTGTGGGGTCCTGGGCCCCGGGGCAGCGGACCGCGGCGCACCGGTGTTCTTGAAAGAGATCAGCCAGGCGCGTCAGTGCCGAGGCCCCCTGTAAATCAGGGAGCGCCTCCATGTCTGCTGCCCTGTGTGCTCAGCCCCGCATGGTTCCCAGATCCAACTAGACCAGATACTCCCCTACCTTATCTGGGAAACATTCCTCTGAGACGCCAGTGTGGCTGCAGCCTCCTCTAAAGTGTTGTATCTAGGAATGTCGTAGAAGGTCAGAAGGTTGGCCGGATGCCCTGAAACGCTGTATAAAATGCTGTGGCTCTGAATAAAGCTTGCTTGACTCTCACTCAGCATCCCTGAGGGAGAGAGCCCTCCCAGCCCCATTGTCTCGTCTCTTTCTTTTCTTCTTCACCTCCGGAGCACAGTCCTGCTCGCCGCGGCTGGTTCGCGGCACCCGCGAACCACATCAAAATTACAACTAAAATACAGAACCACCGTCACTCAGAGCCTCCTGAGATCTGGCTGCACAGAAGCCCTAAACCAGGGAGCTGAAGAAGCATCGAGACGGCAGGAGGAGCGGGGACACGGGCGGATCAGGGCTGAATCCCAGAGATGCGGCCGTGGGCCCACGCCCAGTGCTGCGGTTGAAACCCTGGAGGGACATCTTGGCAGTGGAGGTTTCCCGGAGGAGCGAGAGGTCCCAGCCCCACAGCAGGCCCCCAGCCCAGGGCTCCAGTGCCAGGAAGAGATGTCCCCACAACTCCGGGCTGTGAAACCAGCGGGGACTGTGGCTGAGGGTCTCGGAGGCTGCGGGAGCCCCAGCAGCTCCTCTTAAAGGGCCCGGCACGGACTCACTCGGACGCTCCCTCTGAGCCCAGCACCGGGCAGCAGCCTGAAAGGACCTGGGACACTTGGGGAGGAACTAACCTGCCTGAGATCCTGGCGAGAGGTGGAGGGGTGGCTTCCTCCCAGGCGGAGGGGCTGACGGAGGCCATGGCTCCTTTGGCAAGTCCTCCCCGCACACAGCCAGCAAGCAGGAGCCATGTTTGAATCACCAGCACCTGATTCTCACCTTTGGCCCCGCCCCGTGATTCCCGGAGGCCCCGCCCCTCCCCACCTGCAGCTTATCCAGGCCATTTCCAGTGGCTTTTCTGTGCAAGTGGCCTCTCCAGCCTCATGCTTAGGACTTTCCTAAAATCTCTCAAACAAGCAACAGCATGCCCTGTACGTCTTGATAAGTGGCCCCAGGCCTGGCACTAGCGGCAGCCTGCTCTGGTTCATAGCTTGGCCTCTTCTGGACAATGCAAAGCCCAGCACAAGTAGCAGCCAACTATGGTTTGCTGTGTAGCTCATGCTGGGTGGCCCTGGGCAAGGCACTGGCACAGGCTGACTTTGCACCTCCCGGGAGGCCCCAGAGACAGTGCACCTTGTGCTCAGACTCGACCACACTGGATTACAACCCTACCACATCCACAAATGACACTCAAGGGGCACACTTGGTGAACACCAAAGCTCCACTGAAGTAAATCCTGATCCATAGGGGTGTCTCCAGCACAGCAGCTCTCTGGCTGTAGTTGCAGCTGGTCCTCACAGCTGATTGGCCTGGGGGTCAGTTCCTCCCAGTGACGCCAACAGCAAACAAGGCTCAACTACAATAGGACAGTGCACACAGCCCACACAGGGGAGCACCTAGAAGGCTCACCTCAGGTGACTGAGGAGGCTGAGCCACTGGACCCTACAGGACACCTACTACACAAAGACACTCTACAAATTCCAGAAGACATAGCAGCTCTACCTAATACATAGAAACAAACACCAGGAAGCAGCCAAAATGGGGAGGCAAAGAAACATGTCACAAAGGAAAGAACAGAAGAAATCTCTAGAAAAGAAACTAAATGAAATAGAACCAAGCAAGCTAACAGATACAGAGTTCAGAATAATGGTTGTAAGGATGTTTAAGCAGACTGTTAGGGAAATAACTGAGAAAATCGATAACATAGTAAAGTACCAATTTGAAATGAAGGCTACAGGAACTGAAATGAAGAATAATTTACATGGAATCAACAGTAGAGTAGAGGACACTGAGAATCAAATCAGCAATTTGGAACATGAGGAAATAAAAAACACCCAACCAGAAGAGCAAAAAGAAAAAAGAATCCAGAAATATGAAGATAGTATAGGGAGCCTCTGGGACAACTTCAAGAGGTCCAACATTCATATTATTGGGGTGCCATAAGGGGAAGAAAGAGACCAAGGAATTGAAAACCTATTTGAAAAAATGACAGAAAACTTCCCCTACCTGGGGAAAGAAATTGACTTACAAATCCAGGAAGCACAGAGGGTCCCAAACAAGAGGAACCCAAAGAGGCCCACAGCAAGACACATCATCATTAAAATGCCAAAGGTTAAGGACAAAGAAAGAATCTTAAAAGCAGCAAGAGAAAAACAGTTAGTTACCTACAAGGGGACACCCATACTACTGTCAGCTGATTTCTCAAGAGAAACTTTGCAGGCTAGAAGGAGTGGCAAGAAATATATAAAGTGATGAAAAACATGGAACTACAACCAAGATTGCTCTACCCAGCAAAGCTATCATTTAGAATTAAAGGTCAGATAAAGAGCTTCTGAGACAAGGAAAAGCTAAAGGAGTTCATCACCACCAGACCAGCACTACAGGAAAAGTTGAAGGGTCTTCTTTAAGAAGAAGCTAATGAACAAAAGAACCTGATGCACTAAATAAATCCAGAGACATTGATGCATGCAACAGACTATCATATTTCAGAGGAAAGAGGGAAGGGGGGTGGAGGGTGGGAAGAGATTAACCAAAGAAGTTATATGCATAACCCATGGACACAGTTAATAATGGGGTGAAGGCCTGGGAAGGGCGTGGGAGGGAAGTGGAGGGTATCAATTGGGGGGGGAATGGGATACCTGTAATACTCTCAGCAATAAAGATAAATTTTAAAAGTAAAAAAAAAGAAACTCTCAGAAAGTGAAACTAAAAAAAAAATACCTTGGAATAAACTTAACCAAGGATGTAAAAGTCCTGTACTCTGAAAACTACAAGACACTGAAAAAAGAAATAGAAGAAGGCAAGATATAAACAAGTGGAAGAATATACCATGTTCAGAGATTGGAAGAATTAATATCATTAAAATGTCCATACTACCCAAAGCAATCTATAGATTCAATGCAATTCCTATTAAAATGCCAACAGTATATTTCACAGAGCTAGAACAAATATTCCAAAGTTTTATATGGAACCAAAAATGACCCCAAATAACCACAGCAATCTTGAGAAAGAAGAACAGAGTTGGAGGGATCACTTTGCTGGATATCAAACTATACTACAAAGCCATTATAATCAAAACAACCTGGTATTGGTACAACAACAGACATGTATATCAGTGGAACAGAACAGAGGCCCCAGAAATAGACCCACACAATCACGATCAATTAATATTTGGCAAAGAAGTAAAGAGCATACAACAGAGTAAAGACAGTCTCTTCAATAAATGGCGCTGGGAAACTTGGACAGGTACATGAAAAAAATGAAACTAGATCATCAACTTACTCCATACACAAGAATAAATTCAAAATGGATAAAAGACTGAAATGTAAGTTGTGAAGCCATAAAAATCCTGGAAGAAAACATAGGCAGTAAAGTCACAGACATCTCACATAGTGGAATTTTCACTGAAACATCTCCTAGGGCAAGAGAAACAAAAGAAAAAGTAAACATGTAGGACTACATCAAACTAAAAGGCTTCTGCACAGAAAAAGCAATTATCCTCAAAATACGAAGGAACCCCATGGTGTGGGAGAACATATTTGCCAAGGATGTATCTGATAAGGGGCTAATTTCCAAAGTGTACAAAGAACTCATACAACTCAACAAGAGGAAAACAAACAACCCAATTAAAAAATGGGCAAAGGACCTGCGTAGACACTTCTCTAAAGAGGACATACAGATGGCCAAGAGACATATGAAAAAATGCTCAATGTCATTAATCATCAGAGAGATGCAAATTAAAACCACAATGAGATATTACTTCACACCTGTCAGAATGGTTCCATCAACAAATCAACAAATGATGTGCTGGTGAGGATGTGGAGAAAGGGGAACCCTAGTACACTGCTGGTGGGAATGCAGACTGGTGCAGCCACTATGGAAAACAGTATGGAGGTTCTTCAAAAAATTAAAAATGGAGCTGCTGTTCGACCCAGTGATTCCACTCCTAGGAATGTATCCTAAGAATCCTGAAACATTCATCAGAAAGGATATATGTACCCCGATGTTCATAGCAGCACAGTTTACAATAGCTAAGATCTGGAAACAGCCCAAGTGCCCATCAGTAGATGAGTGGATAAAAAAGCTGTGGGACATTTACACCATGGAATACTACACAGCTGTAAAGAAGAAGGATCTCGTACCCTTTGGGACAGTATGGATGGTCCTGGAGAATATTGTGATGAGTGAAATAAGCCAGGCAGCAAAAAACAAATATCACGTGATCTCACTTATACGTGGAATCTAAAGAACTTAATAAACTGATGAACAGAATGGATTCAATGACATGGAAGCATGGATGAGACTGATGAATGTCAGAGGGATGGAGGAGGGCGGGTGGGTGGAGGGGGAGAGAGTAACCAAAGAATTTATACACATATATGCACAACCCAAGGACATGGACAATGGTGGGGAGAGGGACTGGGGAGGGGGAAGGAACAGGGTGGAACGGGTCATTGCGGAGAAAAAGGGACATCTGTAATATTTTAAACAATAATAAAATTTATTAAAAAAATAAATTAATTAAAATTAAAATTAAATAATAAAAAAAAGAAAAAATGCTCAATGTCATTAATCATCAGAGAGATGCAAATTAAAACCACAATGAGGTATCACTTCACACCTGTCAGAATGGCTCCATCAACAAGTCAACAAATGATGTGCTGGTGAGGGTGTGGAGAAAGAGGAACCCCGGTACACTGCTGATGGGAATGCAGGCTGGTGCAGCCACTATGGAAAACAGTATGGAAGTTCCTCAAAAAATTAGAAATGGAGCTGCCGTTTGACCCAGTGAGCCCACTTCTAGGAATATATCCTAAGAATCCTGAAACACTAATCAGAAAGAATATATGCACCCCTATGTTCATAGCATCACAATTTACAATAGCTGAGATCTGGAAACAGCCCAAGTGCCCATCAGTAGATGAGTGGATAAAAAAGCTGTGGGACATTTACACCATGGAATACTACGCAGCTGTAAATAAGAAAGATTGCATACCCTTTGGGACAGTATGGACTGACCTAGAGAAAATTATGCTAAGCAAACTAAGCCAGGCAGAGAAAGACAAATATCACATGATCTTACTTATATCTGGAATCTAAAGACCATAATAAGCTGATCAACAAAATAGATTGAATGACATAAAAGCATGGAATAGACTGATGAATCTCAGAGGGAAGTTGGGGTGGGGGAGGAGAGATTAACCAAAGAATTTATATGCATATATGCATAACCCATGGACACAGACAATAGTGTGGTGAAGGCCTGGGGCGGAGAGTGGGTTGGGGGTGCAAGGGGTCAATGGTGAAAAAAGGGGACATCTGTAATATTTTAAACAATAAAGATAAATTTTAAAGAAATAAAATCACTTTAAATTACATTTCCATAACCTTAACCTCCAGCACTGAAAACTTAGTTAAGTAAAATTGGGCTGTACTTCCTTACCAATGAAATACTTTGCAACCACTGAAAACCATGTTTTAGAAGACTAGTTAGTAAAATAACCTGGACATGTGATAAAAACTGGTTATAAAATATTCTATATACAAAACAATAAGTATAACCTGATTTTTTAAATCTATGTGGGCACAAAAAAATTCAATAAATGGTAGCTGTTATATTTTACATCTATCTATTTGGGCCTCAGCCCTTTTCTTATACATTTGAGTAAGCTATATATTGAAGTTATAACCCATATTAATAATCTGTGTCTCAAGTTAATGCAAATTTTGCAAGTCTGTTGTCTCTTCATTTGTACAGAAGTTTTAAATTTTAACATATTTAAATCTGTTCACTTTTTTCTTCACTGGTCACTTCTCTTGTGTAAAACCATAAAAATCCTCATTCCTCTGCTGACCTAATAAATATTTTCTGCTAGGTTTTCTATAATTAGATTTGCAATATCCAATTTTGTAGAGTTTACTTTTGGGATATGGTATGTTTGGTGGGGTCCAAATTGATACAACATCCAAACTATTTATTTAAAAATCTATTAAATAATACTTCCACAATGCCTTAATTTGAAAACTTCAGCACCTTTGTGTTATATGCAGTTAGGAAATTATTCCAACTTACTTTTTTAATATAACGTACAAGGACCTCAAAGTAAAACCCAAATATACATAATAGTTTTATAAGAAATCGCAGTGAGAGGTTATGGAACAAATCATCATCTTCAAGCCATTTCATCTTCAGTGGAGCACCAGGCAGGTAAGCAATGATCCCTGTTTAAAATCAGTCTTCCTATTCAGTAGAAGGCTTTGAGAAAGTAATTGTAAGGCATATTAAGTATACAGTAGCTGAATCACCAACTGCTATTGAACTCTCTGCTTGTTTTATAAGGAGGGGCTACATTTTGGGTGACAATGTTATTCTAACCCTGACACACCTGGAAACAACACCATTCGGCCTGAAGAATCTAAAAGAAGTTAAAGAACTCATTGTTTAATCTAATCAAGATTAGATGAAACCATCATTTTTAGAACCATCATTTTTACTCTATTGATTTCCACCCCCTTCCAGATATATTAGAGATCTACTGCACACTATAGGTACTATATAAATTTGCAAAATTTTTTTGGTTTCTAATGTCTGCATCTTGCCATTCCCATTAAGATTTAGGCTCCTGGAAAGCAAAGGCTGTGTTTATGAAGGAAGGAAGGAAGGAAGGAAGGAAGGAAGGAAGGAAGGAAGGAAGGAAGGAAGGAAGGAAGGAAGGAAGGAAGGAAGGAAGGAAAGGACTCATCTACAATCCTTGTAGCTACCTCTTTGTTAAGCTTTGCTCACAGTGACTACTCAGAGAAGGCTGCCAGTGGATCAACTATTTTAGCATTTCTGCCATAAATGATGTTTGAGAAAAAAGAAAAAGATTATATATCACTGAAAGCTTTCATCTGAATTTATCTTCCCTACTAAGTCATATGGACATGTTTCTGCCTGCAACTCACACCCAGAAGCACAAGATGGGATTATCTTTCTCTACATTTGCATAGCTATGCAGAGACTCATCCCTTTATCCAGCCTTACTTTTTGATGTAAAAAAATAGAATTGCACCATTAGGACTTCAGCATGTCTATTCTTGCAGTGACTAATTTGAATTGTGCCTTTTAGAAGCAACCACTTTAAGAAAAAAAAAAAAAAAAAATAGATGATAGATATAGATAGATGATAGATAGACTATATATAGAATTAAAAGTGTTCTGAAAGACTGTTCGCTCAAAGTCAATAGTACCTACACTAGTGTTGTGAAGTTTCAGCTAATTTTACGTTAATAATTGTACTATTATGAATGAGTTTTGTTTTTTAAAAAATTATGTTTTTTTATCGATTTAAGAGAGAGAGAAGAAGGGAGAGGGAGGGAGAGAGAATCATGGATAGAGGAGAGAAAATATCAATCTGCTACCTCCTGCACTCCCCACACTGGAGATCCAGCCCCCCACCCAGGCATGTGCCCTGATCAGGAATCAAACTAGTGATCTTTCATGCACAGAGCAATGTTCAACCAACTAAGCCACACCAGCCAGGGCATGAATGAGTTTTTAATGCAATAATTATGTATAATTTTCCCCCCAAAAAAAGCTATATTTAATTGTTTAAAATTCTTCCTTGAAAAAAGAAAAATAGTAAGTTTAAAGAAAAGTACATAATAAAAATTTAAAAATACTGAGGCAGAAATATAAAATTAAATTGATAAATAAGATGAGGGATGGGGCAGGGAGGCTGGGTGAAAAAGGTGAAGGGATTATGGAGAGAAAAAAATGAACCTCATAGCCAAACAATATGGTCATTGCCAGAGGGAAATTAGGGTGGCGGGAGACAGGAGAAGCTAAAGGGGGGATAAATGGTGATGGATGGAAAGAGACATGACTTGAGGTAGTGAACACACAATACAATATACAGATGATGCACTATAGAATTGTACACTTGAAACCTATATAACTTTATTAACCAATGTAACTGCAGTAAATCCAATTAAAAAATATTTAAAAAAAATAAGTGAGATTAAATAAATGAGTTTTAAGATAAAGCCAACATTGAAGCAAGTTTCAACCAGAGAGGGAGAGACACTGTCTTGTTTGCACCATTTTTACTCAGCATTGTTTCCATCAACTCAGCGAATATCTGAGAAAAAGCAGACAACCAGTAAATATATATTTATAGATAGAGTGCCAAGGTTGAAACAACTTCTGTTCCTAAAACCAAATGGCGTGGATTATTGGGGTGCTTGAACCACTAAATATCCATTTTTGCATAAAACAGTTTGAGTTAGATTTCTGTCCTAATACAATTCTTTTTGTATACCTTTACAAAAATAATACCTTTGCTCCGCTGGCCTGGCTCAGCGGTTGAGCATCGACCTAGGATCCAGGGGATTGAGGTTAGAATCCCGGTCAGGGCCCAGGCCCAGGTTGCGGGCTCGATCCCCAGTATGGGGCGTGCAGGAGGCAGCCGATCAATGACTCTCTCATCATTGATGTTTCTCTCTCTCTCTCCCTCTCCCTTCCTCTTTCTGAAATCAATAAAGATATATTTTAAAAAATAATAATATCTTTAATTCTGTCCCTTCTTTCTTGCTCGTTCCTTCTCTGTTACCTTTCACCAATCTTTACCATTTTTTCTAAGCTGTCCTCTCTTCCCATCACTTACATTTTTCTTCATTATCCTTCCCCTCCAAAATCATGATATTTGAAAGTAGAAATCATATTTGAGCTCTAGCTAAAATGAATCTTTGTGATCCATTTCCTTTAAAAGCCCTTGTTTACTTTCCTTTGTTTTTCTTTCAATAACCCTCCTTCCTTTCCCTTCATATTGTTCCCATCCTATCCCTCCTCCCCCATTTCACAGCTTCCATTTTCCTTCTGTCCCTTCCCCTCAGTTTTCCATTCCTCCCTTTCCTTTCTCCCTCCCGCCCTGACTGGTGTGCAGTGGCTGTGAATCACCCGGAGGTGTGAGAACACTATAATACTCAGCCTAAATCGCTGAGCAGAGGAATATGGAGCAAACTAAACTCTCCACAGACACGGCTAATAAAGTAAGTCAGTTTCCTCTTGAAATGCAGCCATGGGTCTGGTCCTATTATTAGATAAAACTTTATTGTCTAATGCTGCATTGAAGTTCCCATGGAAATATATGCATACCATGCTTTACACAGTGGAAGTATTCCTGGTAATTTCTAAGTCAGATTTTAAGAAAGCAAGATCATAATTGTGATTAAATAAGAACTGTTATTATTTAAAGAAACATCTTAATCTTTCTGTTAAGTAAAATAATATTTTATAAAGCTTAAATCATCTTCCAAATGCAGCCAGCTATTAATATAGGGGAAAAAATCAATAAATATATAAGCTTAATCTGTATAGAGATTTAAAAATAAAAATGTAATGAATAAATAACTTATAAGACACAGAAACTAAGTATCAAGGTAAGATAAGATGTTCCATGTGACTTTTTATAAGAGTGAAGTTGACTAAAAAAGCAAAATTAATATTTTTTCTTGTCCTGAATCCAAGGTAACATTTATCTTTTCTTATCATTTTCTTTGTATTATGAATTCTAATCTTCTGTTTTAAAAAAATGATTAATATTAAAAATTATAATGCAGAAATGTGGAATCTATAAACTGAACTGTGCTCCAAAGATCAGTTAGCCAATATTAAAATCTTGAATCATTTGGAATGCAAAAAAGACATCCCCTAAGAATAAAGTGTGTCAATCAGATTTCTGTGATAAAACTATTTTTTAAACTAAGACTATTTATCCATCTATGTAATAGAAGGGCATGACATACAATATAGAAAGAAAAAGATATACCTAGTATTTCTATAAACAGATAAATAGATATCGCTGGTTTCACATTACAACATTGTATATTATTGTTCACATGTGTGAATGCTGTCATTGAATGCAATAGATATCTGCATTTCAAAGTGACATAACCAACATGATCACTCAGCATAGAAGAAGTGAATTTAACTATGTTTTTCACCCAATTTTAGGTTCATGGCAATAAGCTCACTTCATTTTTTGTCTTTTTTTTTTAATAGGTTATCTTATGCCGGGCAGCCATTGCCTGGAACATAAATGCTCCCCTGTCCATAGAACTACTTGAAGTTGATCCACCAAAGGCTTGTGAGGTTCGAATTAAGGTAAATATAAATGAAACTTTTAGCAGGTATGCATGGGATATGGTTACAATAATTTTACAGTTTTAGAAGGACATATGGCATTTTCTACTTAAAGATAATTAAGAATATCTCTGATTTATACTTAGATCTCTGCTAACATATATAATAGTGAGAGCATTTCATTTTGTTAAAGTGGAACAAATATAATAAATGCTGAAATCTCTTAATGTTTTAGATACATTTTTTTTTTTAAATACTTTGAAAGTCAACAGAGGTAATTATTGACCCATAAACTTCTTGTTGTTTTGTTGTTGTTTTTTTCACATTTATAAAGTTATTCCAATATGCTGTTATATAATAGAGCAGACATTCTATTCTCAGTGTCCATGGCTGAGAAGACAGGGGCACCCTTCCCCTACCCACTCATACATAGAGGCCTGTGGAAGCCCTTCAAGCATATCAACATAATCAGTGTCCCAGAAGGAGAAAAGAGAGAAAAAAAGGGCATAGAAAATTGAAATAATAGTGTTGGAAGTCCTTGCCCCAGCAATCAGACAGGAAGAAAACATAAAAGGTATCCAAATTGGAAAGAAGGAAGTAAAACTATCATTATTTGCAAATGATGTGATATTGTACACAGAAAACCCTAAAGACTCCATCAAAGTACTACTAGATTTGATAAATGAATTCGACAAGGTAGCTGGATACAAAATTAACATCCCCAAATCGGTTGCATTCTTTTTTTTTTTTTACGTTTCTTTATCTTTATTGTTGAGAATATTACAGATGTCCCCTTTTTATCCCCATTGATCCCCTCCACCCCGCATCCATCCCACCCCCAGGCTTTCCTCATAGCAATGCCTGTGTCCATGGGTTATGCTTATAAACATATAATTTCTTTGATTAATCTCTCCCCACCCACTCCCCCCTCCCCACCTTCCCTCTGAGATCCCTCAGTCTGTTCCATGCTTCTATGTCTCTGGATCCACTTTTTTCATCAATTTATTTTGTTTATTATATTCCACATATAAGTGAGATCATGTGGTACTTTTCTTTTTCTGACTGGCTTATTTCACTTAGCATAATACTTTCTAAATCCCTTTATGCTGTGCCAAAGGATAAAAGATCCTTCCTCTTTACAGCTGCGTAGTATTCCATGGTGTAAATGTCCCACAGCTTTTTGATCCACTCATCTACTGACGGGCACTTGGGCTGTTTCCAGATCTTAGCTATTGTAAATTGCACTGCTCTGAACATAGGGGTGCATATATTCTTTCTGATTAGTCTTTCAGGATTCTTAGGATATATCCCTAGAAGTGGGCTCACTGGGTCAAAAGGCAGCTCCATTTTTAATCTTTTGAGGAACCTCCATACTGCTTTCCATAGTGGCTGCACCAGTCTGCATTCCCACCAGCAGTGTACGAGGGTCCCCTTTCTCCACACCCTCGCCAGCACTTGTAGTTTGTTGACTTGTTGATGGAGCCATTCTGACAGGTGTGAAGTGATACCTCATTGTGGTTTTAATTTGCATCTCTCTGATGATTATCGATGTGGGGCATTTTTTCATATGTCTCTTAGCCATTTGTATGTCTCCTTTGGAGAAGTGTCTATACAGGTCCTTTGTCCTTTTTTTAATTGGATTGTTTGTCTTCCTTTTGTTAAGTGGAATTTCAAGTAGAATACAGAGGTCTACACATAAACATATCATAGCCAAAGTCTGTGTTCAAAGACAAAGACAAAGCCTTAAAAGAGAAAAATGACACATCACATACAAGAGAACCCCGATAAGATTAACAACATCCGAAGCAATGAAGTCCAGAGGGTGGTGTGATGACATATTCGAAGTGCTTAAAGAAACAACTGTCAACCAAAAATCCAGCAAAACTATCTTTCAAAAATTAAGGTGATTTTCTCCACATCCTGGCCAACACTTGTGGTTTGTGGAAAAAAGTATGGAGGTTCTTCAAAAAATTAAAAGTGGGACTGCCTTATGACCCAGCAATTCCACTTGTCCTTTTGGATATTGGCTACAAGTGATGAACCAGTGTGCCAGGGTCAGGATGTGTGACATATTTCAACTTCTTCTCCTGGGGATGGAGGGGCGGGCAGAAGGGCAATGCAAGGGAGAAGCATGAATATCTTGATACCCAGAGTCCCCTCTATTTAAGTAAAGGTATCAAAATAGACCATAAATTTTGGGTTGTCTATCACATCCCACAGAACGTATAGCTCTTCTTGGCAAATAGCTAGAAAATATTTCAATGATAATGTTAATTCAATGTGATGTTAAAGAGGCCTAAAGAAAATTGTAAAGACAGAGACAAACTAAGTGTTTTGGTCTGTTTTCTGAAACAGCTATACTGCATGAGTGCAATCAATAATATGTCAAATTTATAGTCCAAGTTTTAAAGAATATATTCTGCCTCTAGACTTGGAAATATTGCATTTTTCTGAAAGATTCAATTTTATGGCAAAGCATTTTATCTCCAATCATTTAATCACCTTTCAGATTCTGTCTTCTGGGATCTGTGGTACCGATCTGCATGCCTTGGAAGGGAGAAACATAGTACCTGTTCCTTGGTTTTGGGCCACGAGGGAGCTGGAATCGTGGAGAGTGTTGGAGAAGGTATAACCTCTGTGAAACCAAGTAAGTAACTGGGCAAGATATGGTGCCAATCCAGTAAATTCTCCTTTCCTAACTCACTCCCTGACATTGCCCCAAACCACCTAAAGATAGCCAAACTCATCACATAGTGACAAAACTATTTAAATGCATTCACACACCAGATATAAAAAATAGTCAGTCTAAGATTCAGAATATTCAAAATGTGTGTTTGACTGAAAAAACTCAAAGAAAAAGAATTTTTTCTCCACTCATGTTTGTAGACATTACCTCTAGTCTACCCATCACAAATTAAACTAAAAGCTACAAATTTATACAATATATTGGAATATCATTAGATTAAAATTCTACATGGTTAAAAAATTTTTCTAGACACATACACCCACACACATACACCACACCCTCACACATGATAATCCTTTAAATTGTCTGAAGTAGGTATCATCTATAATAAAGTTTCATCCAGAATTTGTAGCTACTTCTTCCACATTGGATACAATTCATGTTCCAAATACTTTGGATGAAGTTTTACAATATCACATTTTTCCAACCACAAACATATGTCATAGATATTTTATAGCTATTTCATGTATGAGAAAAAAAGAAGCTTTAGCAAACTCATCATCTTATTACGTTGATTTAGCTACTTAATGGCAGAGCTAGCATTGAAACACAGGCTGTTTTACCTCAAATTCTGGGCTCTTAATCAATAATATATCTCATAATTGGTATTAATTCTAGCATCAACACTACAGTATTAATTAATTATTTCAACAAACATTTATTAAGCACCTACTGAATGCAACACTCTGCTATGCTCCTGGCACAGAACACTAATCAAAATGGACAAGCCTCATACCACAAATATTGGTGTCATTCTTAGACTTAGCTCTCTGTTACCTTTGAATCTCGTTATTAGAGACAAATCCTCAATTTCTATTCTGTATTTTAAAGGTCTGTTTGCATTAAAATTGATTTGTTTGCATTCCAAAGTGAAATGATAATGAACTTTAAGAAGTAATAATTATCATTAAAACAAACTGATAACACCGACTATAAATAATTTTCTATCAATAAATATCGTGTTTATTGCATTCCATGCCTCTGCCCCAAGCTTCCAATCACTGTCTTTGTTCTTCTTTCCTTAGGAGATAAAGTTTTACTTTGCCTCTTCCACAGTGCAGAGAATGCTGCTTCTGCTTGCACCCCAAGGGCAACGTTTGTGTGAAGGAAGAGCTAGTTTCAACTTCTTTGACTTCCTTTCACCCGTTTTGTTTTCATTGATACAGGTATTGACTGGGAACTAAAATCCTATATTTCTCTCTGTGTCACACAGTATGCTTTCTCCAACTGGATTCATGTTAGACGGGGCCAGCAGGTTTACCTGCAGAGGACAGAAGATTCACCATCTTTATGGCACTAGCACCTTCGCTGAATATACTGTTGTGCATGAAATTGCAGTGGTGAAAATTGATGCTGCTGCTCCAATGGATAAAGTCTGTATCATAAGCTGTGAGGTGCCTCCGGGCTTCGGAGCCGTGTTTAACACTGCAAAGGTAAGAGTGTGCTTTTGTGTCGTTTTCTGTGACTCTACCTACACTCCGGGGGCCATGCAGGCAGAGAGGGTCTCCGGTCAGAGATAAACCGAAGTGGCCTTTTGTCTTTCCTGTTAACACAGGAGTATCAGTTTGAATGACTAACAGGCGTTTATCTTCTGGATTTTTAGGCCACCCCTGGTTCCACCTGCATTGTCTTTGGACTTGGAGGAATCGGCTCAGCCATTGTCACGGCGTGCAAAGCCTCTGGTGCTTCTAGGATCATCGGGGTTGACATCAACCAGACGAAATTTCCCAGGGCAAAAGCATTAGGAGTCACTGATTGTCTCAACCCTCAGAACCTCAAGAAGCCTGTTCAGCAGGTGGTAGTAGAAATGACAGGCTTTGGTGTCGACTTTGCCTTTGAGGCCATCGGACTCACTGATACCATGGTATGTGGTCTTGGGGCACAGTGAGGGGAAGCTGCCTGCCAACATGTGGGTATACATTAAATTAACTTTACAAAGACATAAAACTACTGTAATTTTTAACTTGTGCTTTTGAGCACTATACCGAAATATTTATATCATATTACCTGATGTAGTAATATAATACATCATCTTATAAGCCTTGCACTGTACCAAAATATTTATATACTTAATCTCATTTATTCTTCATACCATTTTATGAATTAAGTACTAATCCCCATTTTCAAGATTGAAAACTCTAATTGTGATTAAGATAAAGCAACTTGCCTAAGATCTCAAGGAGGCCGGGTCAGGGTACCACATACCATTCTATTCTATTCTATAATTTTTTCTCTCACATAGAAGCCCCGGAAATATGTTTTAGGACTGTGAGTCAGAAGAGGTGTGATTTCAGGATTCTGAGATGCTAATCAGCCTGTTGTTGAAACTAGGTTGCGGCTTTGGCGTCTGCGTGATTATGGGAGTAGCCCCCAGAGGTGAACAACTCTCGTTTGACCCACTGATGATTAACTCTGGGAGAACCCTGAAAGGCAGCATTTTGGGAGGTAGGTCTTTGACTTCACACCACTTTTTCCAGAAACCCGGTCACCTTGCATTGTCCTTGGCAAGAAATGGAGGAATGAAAAGGCAGGAAAAATATTCCTCTATGAAAGGAAATAGGAGACAACTTGTTAAAATAGGTATTTATTACCTGTGGGAGCAAAAGCAGATTAATATTTTGACCGTATAAAGATATAGATTTGTCACATTTCAGGGTGCTCATTGGCACCGACATTTCATCATCTGTGGGGGTCATTGTATGTCTCTGGGCGGCTCTCCAGCACCAGATAAGACTAGAACAAGATCTCAATGTGTTGAACCCCAATTGTCACCATAATAGTCACCCTAATTTGTTACTTAAGAACAAAACAGACACCTTTATTGTGGTATATTTGGATTTCTTTTCCCCAAACAATGGCTCCAAATCCCTGTCTTGGCATGCTTCACACCCACACATATTTCCAGGCCACCACTGACTAAGAGAATTTTCTGCAACGATAAAAATGTCCTAGAGCTATGCTGTCCGATCCAACAGCCACAAGCCACTTGTAGCTATTGAACATCTGAAGTATGGCTAGTGCAACTGGAAAACTGACTTTTTCATTATATTTCATATTAATTAGTTTAAATTTAAATAGCCACATATGGTTAGTGGCTACTTTAATTGACAATACACTTGCTATTAGCTTGTTCTCTGACTTTTCCTAGAATGCTCAGATAAGATTAATTTGAGGGAGCTGTGGAATAGAACTTAAAAACAAGTCTTTGCTGTCAAGACAATTACTAGACAAGCATCTTAGCAAGTTATTTAAGCTCATTAATTGCCAGTCCTATCACCTGAAAAGTAGGGTAAATGATAGTTTCTTTCTTCCATGCTATATAGTGAGAACTAAATGAGAAGATGCAGGTAAAGAACTTGGCAAAAAAAGCTGACACATAAGAGGTACAAAATTGATGTTCAGCTGTAGCAGTAACAATAATTATGGTAGCTTATGGGCCCAGACGAAAGATGAGGAGGGAGGCACATATATTGCAAAAGATAACTGGAGGCTTTCTTGCTCTCTAGAAATATCTGAGTGCTCTTTCCTTTCCTCATTGATTTAGCTTTGCATGAGTAGATTGAACATAAGTAAAACTAGATTAGTACCTAGATGTCAAATTCTAGAAAAAACGTTGCCATTGACCAACCTCTTATATGACAGTTTCTTTTTCCAGGGACTCTAGATGTCTGAATTTTCCAATTTGAATAAACAATTTAAAATTGACCTATTTCAAAAGTGATTAGGCTGGTGATTGGAATGGTGAAGCATAACTGACACTGATAATTTTTTTCAGTGCTAGTTGTCCTGGTCTTTATTGGAGAAATTTATTTCCATTTTCTAACACTCTTTGTTATGTGTCTGCCATGTCTCCTTCCTTGCTCACTAAATGCAAACACTCTGAGGAAAAATCACCTTAATGAAACTCATTCTGGATGGAAAAAAATCTGTGACGGTTTTTTCCTTTCTCTTCCATGCTCATAAGTTTCTAAGTTACTCAAACTCCTACATACCAATTGCCTAATACCCAGATATTTTAGTACAAATTTTCCTATTAAGAAACATAAAATATCTGTAGCCAGGACTCTGATAAAGAGTACCAGATATCTTAAAAAAAAAAACAAAAAAAAAAAAACCTTTTTGTGGTTTTGTGGCTTTTTTTTTTTTAACCATATTTTAATAGCTTTAAATGCAATGTTACATTGCATTTATAAAGAACATACCATTGTATAAACAGAACTCTGCTAGGAATATAAAGACCTGGGTTCTGGGTTCAGCTTTCCCACTTTCTAGATGTGAATCAGTGTTTTAAAACAGGATTTAGTTCCATCAGATCTGGTAAGATGACAGACACCGAGACAATTGCCTTGAAAAATGAGTTTATTATTCACAGTTCCTAAGAGGAGGGGGCCATGCCACACCATGCGGGTCCCTATGGGGAAGCACCAGGGCCAGTCAGGAGGCAGAAAGAGCCGAGGGAAAGCATGGGCCAGAGACTTACTGTGTTTTTCATGAGAAGGAACAAGCAAGGTAGGTGGGAAAGCTAAGCAAGTTTCAACAGGTTCCAAGCAATAAGGGTGGTCACTAGTTATCTGGTAACTGGCCCTGGGGTGATTTAAGGCAGAGGAATAGTGTCCCAAGCTGCTGGAGACTGATAAAAAGAGGCTGATGGGGAAGACGGGCCCATTCGTGTCGGCTTGCATATCAAAGGCATGCTAAAGCAAGCTGTTTGCTATCTCTAGAAATTAGGAAACCCTGGGAGGGGCAGTCTCTCCCCAAGTCAACAAGGTCCCAAGATATCAAAGCATCACAGAATATAGAAAATGAAAAAGCATAATAAATGCCATCAGTGAAAAATACTTAACATCTCTAAACCTCAGTCCCCTCAAAATTATAAAAATGGAGAAAATAATGCCTGCGTCTGCCTTACTCACAGTGACCAAATATAAATGGAATCTAGGCAGGGCACCACCAGCGTCTTCTACAACTGCTCTGCTAAACTACACCACAAAACACTACTAAAGAAGTAGAAAAATTTATTTCTGAAGTTGAAATGTTAAGTTTTGAAGAAGACATATCTAGAGCCTCAGGTGGAGGGAGACTGCGGTAACTGAAACCAAACCAGCCGGAAGGTGAGCTGTTGTTATAAGAAATCCTGAATGCCCTGAAGGCGAAGGAGCACTGTGGTCGGGTGGCCTTGGCCATGACAGCGCCGCGTGGCGTCACTCCAACCGCCCATGGCAGCCCCGACACTGCCCACCTATAATCCCGGGGAGTTGTGGTGCTCCTGAGTGCGAGCAGAATTCTGCAATGGAATAAATTACCTTACTTTTGATGATTAGGAAAAGAATGAAGAGTGAAAGGGTGTACTGTCTCCCACAAATGCTTTTGTCAATATTACATATGAACAATTCATTTGATTCTTTGGCTAGTTTTGATTGTTGTTTAGGTCTCTTTATTGTTGTCCTTCCGTTCTACAGAGTACAAAAGCAGAGATTGCATTCCGAAACTTGTAACTGGCTATATGCAAAAAAAGATCAACATAGATCCACTTATAACGCATACGTTCCCATTTGAAGAAATAAACAAGGCATTTGAAGTGCTACAGAATGAAAATTGGTGAGTATCTGTGTGTGACTAATGTGTGTGTGTGTGTAAGATGTATCTGTATGAGATATCTTACACATGTGACACATGCAAAGTTTTATGGAAAATGAGGTCTCAGCTGTGGCCAGCTTTTAGAGCTCTCAGTGGTCAGAGCATCGGTCTGCGGACTGAAGGGCCCCAGGTTCAATTCCGGCCAAGGCCACGTACCTCGGTTGCAGGCTCCATCCCCGGCCCCGGTTGGGGCTTGTGCAAGAGGCAACCAATCGATGTGTCTCTCTCACATCCATGGTTCTCTCTCTCCCTCTCCCTTCTACTCTCTCTGAAAAGAAATAGAAAAAATATCCTCAGCTGAGGATTAAAAAAAACAAAAAAGAAAATGAGGTCTCAGATCAAGTATAAGAGGGTGGTCTTGGAAAACAGTTTAGAAAATTTCAATGAAAGAGTGTTAAGTCAGTTGTAAGGAGCCCTCAACACTTTACACAGTCACTGTGTGACCTAAATGTCTACCTCTGCCTTTGTCACTGTCCTCACCTTAAAATGGGATAATGATACCTCCTCTTGTGATCGGACAGGGTCTGTGCGCAGGACAGGTCCGCCTCGGGCCCACCAGTAGTGTGTGGGTTCTTGACTTTGTGCAGAAAAGATTTTACAACACAAGTCCAAGTGGCTCTTGAGAGTATATTTGTTGAAGTTGGGGACAGTGAAATGAAAGAAGGGCTTCAGGTAGAAGAACTAACAGGAGAGAGCCTAGGTGGGGCTGCTTTGGCTCTCTGAGAAAGTCAAGTCGTGGTGACAGAAGTGAGCTCACTGGGAAATCAGAGAAAAAGGGGGCCCTGGAGACAGGTTCAGGAGGCAAGCCAGGGACGAGCCGCTGCTGTGTGCTGCTCCGCTGGCTGTAAGTCCTGCAGGGTCCTTTGGAGTTTAGGAGACGCATGGCTGTGGAGGAAGAAGTCAAGGAAAAGAAAGATGAGGACGGGTGTGCTTTCAGGAGGGAGAGTGCACCCAGATCCCTTGTCTTGAGGCTTTTATTATCTTTCCTTGGTTGCCTGGAATTTTAGGGGAGGGTCTTAACAGAATATTCATTAGCTTTTTAGGTGTGTCCTTCAATATGTTGATTCGTTAAAATGTGTGTATAAAGGGGCCAGGGTTATTTTCTGGTTTTTTTATTTTTAAAGAATGTTGTTGAAGAGGGAGTGGACCAAGTCTGGTTGGCTCGGGACAGTCTGGAATATATAAACCATTTACTCCTAAGTGTCCTTGGTTAAGGAAGATAAAACCTTGAGATTTATTAGCTGGCTGTAAATTATTCAACTTATTTGGCCTTGTTTAATTATTTTGTCTCAGTTTCCCTTATTCCATGTGTCAAGGAATTTTCCTAGCTTCTTGCTATCCTGCCTTATTTCCCCCTTAGAGACTTTCTCCCCTAAAATCTTTTAGGGTTGATGAAGGAGGACAGTCTGTTTTCAGTAGCTGCTTCCTGCTGACAATGGTCATTGTCCCTACCTGTGCAAGGTATGGAAGTCTCTTCCTGCCTGATCTAACGGGGACAAGGGAATGGGACCTGAGACTGGAACAGAGAGGCCACTGGCTGATTCTTCTGAAGTAGGGATGGGCTGGAATCCCCAAAGTGTCATCATCCTAGAGGAGACAAATTTGACAAGAAGGTTAGGGGAGTGGAAGGCAATTATATTAAAGCCCAGTCACCACATAACTTATCTGTAACAGGTTTTTGTTTTTGAAGAGGAGCTTGAGGTCCTTGATGGTTTCACAAGAGTAGGTCTCAGGTTGAGGTTCCTGTGGAGAATCAAAAGAAACAGATTTAATTTGAGATAAGTGAACCCAATTGGGTATCCCTGTGAGTTTTACTGCAGTTGGGGTGCTTAGTAGCACTTGACATGGGCTTTTCCATCTGGGTTGTAGTTGGGACTCAGGACAGGTGTCCCTCCAGGTTTGTAAACGAATCATGTGCCCTAGTTTAACTTGTTTGCATTGGTAGTCTTTATTGGAGGCAGGTAGAATTTTGTTTCCGTACTCCAATAATGCTTTTTGTATTTGTCCTAGATTAATGGTGTAAGACCATTTGGAAGGTTTCTTCATCTATTAGCAGGTCAGATCTGAGAAAGGGCTTGCCAAAGGGACTTACATGTAACTTTCCTTTGGGTGTAGCTCTCATTCTTATGAGACCTACGGGTAACATAGGCAACCAGGACTGTAAGGTTTCTTGCCATAGTTTGGCTAGAGTCCTTTTTAGGGCTAATTCAGAAGTCAGCTGCTTATAAAAATTTTTGAAGTTGTCATTTATTTTGTGGGACCCCAAGAGCCAGTATGGCCTGTTTCTAAAGCATTTTCAAACAAATGGGGGCTGTCCCTAAAGCCCTGAGGGAGCATAGTCCAGGTATATTGGCAAGTTTTCCCTAACATGGGGGTTAGTTCACTCAAATGCAAACAAGTACCGAGAGTCAGGATGAAAGGGATGCAGAAAAGGGTGTCCTTTAAATCTAATACAGTAAAATATTTGGCTTCTCCTGGAATTTGAATTAAGATAGTGTAGGGGTTGGGAACTATAGGATGTACTGGAATTACAGCCTCATTTACTGCTCTTAGGTCTTGTATAAAACAGTATTTTCCATTTGGCTTTTGTACTGGGAAAATAGGAGTATTGCATGATGACTGGAAAGGCCTGAGAAGCCCATGCTTTAGGTATTTTTCAGTGAGAGGTTTAACCTCTTTTGTGGCCTCAGGTTTTAGAGGGTATTGACTTTTGTTAGGGTAAGGTACCCCTGGTTTTAGAGGTATTTTGACAGGGCGTACGTTTGTTGACCTGCCAGGTATTCTAACTTTCCATACTTCAGGATTGACTTGGAAGGGGACAGATTTTGGATTATTATTAATTCTGGTTCAGGATGAGAAGTTACATTGGCCATCAGGCATCACAATGAGGGCTTGTTATCTTTTATAGCTAATCCTTCCTTCTAGGGTTATGGTAGATCCTAGACTAGACAAGACATCCCTCCCTAATAAGGGAATGGAGCACCCAGGAACCACAGAAAGGCATGATTAAAAGTGGGATTACCAAGACTGCAGCCAAGGGGTTGAGTGAAGTGGTAGCATTGAAGACCCCATTTACTCCAGTGATCAAACAGGTTTTTTAAGAAAGAGGTCTTGGTGAGTGAGTCAGAACAGAGAAAGCAGCCCCCATGGCTAATAAAAATGTAATGGGCTTACCTGCGTGTCAAGGGGCACATGAGGCTCAAGTACTAAATTCCCTTCAGAGCCTAGGGCACTCACTTTTCCAATGGCCTTCCCTCTTACAGAGGGGTCATGATCCTGGAGGCAGTCAAGCCCAAGTCTGTTGTGGGCACTCTCTCTTCCAGTGTCCTTCTTGTCCTCAGGAATAGATTTGCCCTTTAGATGTCTTTTGTAGTTCGGGAACTGTGTGACCTTGAGGTGGAATAAGGCTTAAAGCTGAGCTAACAAGTCTTCTGTTCCCATGGCTGGGGGTGCTTTATGCTCTTCCTTTGCCCAGTCTCAGTTAAAAACACTGGAAGCTATCTCTACCAGTTGTTCAGTAGGGGCCTGGGGTCCCAAGGCTAGTTTTTGTAACTTTCTCCCGATGTGTTGGGGTGTGTGACTCCCTGTCCAGGCTTACCTTCCATCTCAGCACTGGCTAGGAACGTTTTAATGAAGGATTTACTCTGTACCTCACAGGTGGGTTTCCCCAACACTGACAATGAGAAGTGACAGGAAAGATAAATTTGAAAGAGAGTAAAGAAGAGAAAACAACTCAAGTGCCCCGCGTTGGGAGCCAGTATGTTACTGGATGGGGCCTGGGCCAGGGCAGGTATGCCTATGGCCCACCAATAGTGTGTGGTTTCTTGCCTTCGTATAGGAAAGATTTCACAACACAAGTCCAGGTAGCTTTTGAGAGTATGTTTATTAAAGATAGGGACAGTCTCTTGAGAGACTGATATGAAGATCAAATGTAAAAACAAAAAGGAAAGACCAATGAAAGAAAAAGTACTATAAAAGTATTTTATAATAGCATTTTCATTGTTATTTGCTGAGTACTGGTATATATGACCAAGTAATTTCAACTTAATTGGCAAACCACTATCCCTCACACAATATTGAAATAATCTCACTTCCACCTGAAAGTTATTTCTTTATAAGGAACAATTTGTGCTGTTTTTGTGAGTTTATTTTCAATCAACAGTTTACTATTTGATATTTCAGAAATATTTCTATTCTACATACATTCATTAAGCATCTACTAACTTGTGCTAGACACACTGGAAAAAACAGAGTTCAATGTCATCACTGTCTTCAAGTCATTGACGGTTCAGAAAAGGAGTGCAAGACTCTGCCTACATAAATAGCTACACTTTAGGACTGGAAATCCACAAGACTCCAGATTCAAAGCAGAGAGACCTCACTTGTGACTGGGAGGTTAGGAAAGCCCTCAGGGAGCAAGTCACCCTTAAGCTGGACTTTGGGAGCTAACAGACCCACAACATTGTAGAATTTGAAACTGTGGACAAGTACCCATAAAAGAGAAAACAAAACTTGCATATAGTAAGTAGCAAACTACCCAATTTGCAAGGACCAGATTATGATTGTGTAGGGTGGTAAGTGCCAAAGTCTTGAGTGCAAAATATTTTCTATGTAAACAAGTAAGAGTGCAAGAATTTTTACATCTAAAGAAAACTGGGCTTAATCTAAGATATTTTCTTGCCTTTCCTGGCCCTGACTATATCATTTGCTTTGAAATCCCACCTAATAGTGACTGACATAAATCAACAATAGCTCTGGTTGAAATTATTAAAGTGCAATGAGTAAATTGGCTGAAATCAGTCAAGTTCCAAAGCACTTGAAAAATACAGGTGTTGGATTGTTTTGCCTTGAACCCACTTTCCAGCTCTGTGATGCCACATATTGCTTCTACATATATTGAATTCAGAGCTGATGAGACTGGGGTTATGGGCTCTAAAGCAATGTGACCAAAATAGATTTATAGAACTTTGAAATGGAGCTCCCCATTAAAATCTTTAGCTAAATATTCCATTTCTATATCCAGGCAGTATTTAAATAAATGTATCCCATTGGTCGCCAATAGTGGCAGAGCATTAAAATCCATCCATCGCTAGTCCCAGAAAAACAATAGATAGTTCCCACATTACTGACAGTGGACTAGAAGCTTCTCCTTCATAGGAAAAAATAAACATGATGAGAATTTAACAAAATCAAGGGACTCTTCTCCATTTAAAACAAGATACTAACACAATTGTTCATAAAATGCTGTACCTGAGAAAATCTAAACTGAAAGTTCAATAACACATAGATTTTCAAACACCTTTAATTTAACATTCTCAAAAAATTGTAAAGACCAAAGTCGCCAAAATTAGAGGGGAAAATGCAAAACATGAATCAAATTTGCTGAGATAATGAGATAGACACTGATGCTAATTGATGGAGAGCATGCACTTATTTATAGGATGATCACAGCATTTACAAGCACATAAAAGGACCCCAAAGTCGCCATTTTTAGAAAATGTGTTTTAATTGATTTTTGAGGGAGAGGAAAGGATTGAGAGAAAAACATCGATGTGAGAGAGAAACATGGATCGGTTGCCTCTTGCACGCACCCTGACCAGGGATCAAACCTCCAACCACCATATGTGCCCTGACCGGGAATTGAACTGTTGACCCTTCAGTGCATGGGTCAACACTCAATCAACTGGGCCAGGGTAACATTGCCATTTTCGTCCTTCACATTAACCATAACTCAGGTAGTGCCTACAAATAAGTCCCAGGTGTTCATTTAAAATAATTTTTTTTATTGTTGACACTATTACACGTCCTCATTTTCCCCCTTCTTTTCCCACCTCCACCCAGCCTCCCCTCTCCCTTCCCTGTAAAATAGTAATCTTTTCTACCTTGAAACTTAATTTCAGAATTTGACCCTAGAAGAAGGCAGTTTTCACCAGCTTACAAAGTCCTCAAGCAAAAATTAGACTATCAAGAACAGTTAACGCTTTTCAAATTTACTTTATTGGAACTGGCTTGATAACTATTTACGATTTAGAAACATTAGACTTTGACACTAATGGTAAAATAAATTAACATTAACCTTTGTAATATTAACAGTGGATGTGCTAATAGAACAAAATGGGGTGCAAAGAACCTGAGATGAACTTTCAAGAGGGGAAAAAAAAAATGCAGACCAAGCCTGTGGGTTGTATACAAAGACTCTTGACCTAGAATATTATTAACCTGCCCAAGGTATTTGTAGAAACCTTTGTGCAAGGGGACTTACTGAACTTAACTTTAATAGTTAACTTTAATAATAAACAGATGTAACCTCTGAGGTCATTTGGCTGTCACCTTCATTTTATGGGAAAGAAAATCAAGACCCAGGGAAGTGCAGTGCAATGACTTACTAGGATCACATAGCCTGTTACCAGCTCAGCAAATTCTGCATTCTTACTACTCCTTTCTCTATCTGAACCCTCCATGTTACTCTCACACCTTGTCATTTCACCCCTTGCAGATGATGCCTCAACCATGCTGAGTTTCTTTCAGTCTTCCCCCAGTCTCTGCCCCTCTCTTGTCTCTGAGCCTTCACACTTCCTTGTTCTGGAACCCATTCATGCCAAACCCCACTCTTGCCGAACTCCATGTTCCTTAACCCCTAGCCATTGTCCAAATCAAAGCTTAGCAAGGCCTCCAAGCTTTCAGAAATCTAGGTTACATACACTTTCTCTTTGTCCCATTGCACCCTCTACTTTCCCCATGATAACATGCCAAACACTGTATTGTAATTGTCTGACTATTTGTTTGCACTATTAGACTATGGATTTTTTAATATCACATTCATCATCATTGCCACATTAAGTACAATGCTTGAAACATGTGAGTTGCTCAGTGAAAATGTTTGTTTAAATGAGTGAATTAATGAGTCAAGATCCCTAACACAAATGAATTTAGAACTGCACTAATCTAGGGTACCTGCCAATATACAATGGATAATGTACATTATTCTTTATAATAGAGCACTGTTTCACAGCTATTAAAAGGAGGGTTAGCACCACAGGAGATGAGGAACAAAACTGAGAGGCTAACATTGAAGTGAAAGAGTGTGATGGTCCTCATGTAGACATTCACAACTGAAAAGTGGCGAGAGGAGGCTACGGTAGTTCTTTCCCCACCAGACCCGCTCATGGCCAGCTGATTAAAAGTCATGGAAGGAAATGCACCCTCTAACTGTGGATTCATATGAGAAGACTTCTCAGGGAGCATAATTATCTCTCTTTGCCACTTATTATTAAAGTCAAATCCCATGATTACTGATTACACACTGGACTTGATTCAGAAACATTTCCTGGTGCCTTGAGGGAAGATAAATGTAGAGATAACAAATGGGAATAAGAAGATAAATTTGTCTCTTAAAATACTCATGCTATAATTATTTTGTACTACTCATTTATGCAGGCAAGTCGGTCATTTCAATGTTTGAATTTTTGTGTTTCAGTATCCGCTGTGTCCTCTTGTTTTGAGACCCCAGATGATAAAATGGAGCATGGGCATCCTCAGCAATGCTATTTTCTCCCTTTTTCACTACCTTGATGACTCAATTACAATATATAGAACCCAAAATTGGAAAGAGAGCACTTGTGGAATTTTAAGAAATAAAACTATTTTAATAAAACAAACTATTTTAAAACTGGTGTTTACATTTCAGCCTAAAGCTTGAAGAGAAAATAACAGCAATTTGTTAGTGATAGAAAGCATCTTCTACCTATACTAATTATCTCACTTTTAATTTATTATATCATGGATAAGCTTCAATAAACAGCTTGCGTATTTTGAAAGCCTATTTAAGGCGTGGAATCCTTCCTCAGCGCTCCATATGTTGCTGAGTTGGCTTGTTGTGAGAACAACTTCTACCAATAGTCTGCCTTCTTGGGCAAATAGTGGGAAGAGAGGTGACCTAATTCTTTGAATCTGAGCTTGACATATGTAGGGCATTATTTTTCTAGTTGGAGATGAAGGGGCTGTTAACAGTGGTTCAAAAGTGGTAAAACTCCTCGACACTTAGTCTTACCTGCCTTTCTCAAACAAAAATTATGAACAAACAAATAAAACAGAAACAGACTCATAGGTACAGAGAACAAACTGATGGTTGCCAAATGGGAGGGGTTGAGGAGCTAGGTGAAAAGGGGGAAGGAATTAAGGAATACAAATTGGTAGTTACAGAATAGTCATGGGAATCTTTTCTGTTTCTTCTCAATATGCTGTTCTCATGTGGTAGCCTGCAGTCTTGGCAGTGCAGCCAAGCCATTTACCATTCCGTTTCTCTGCTCCATTTCCCCAGCCTGTGATTGAACAGAGAAACCTGACCAGTGATTAGCAATGTGATTTGGTCCCAAATTGGCTGCATTTTGAGTGTGCCAATTCCATCAACCAAAAACCATGGAATAAAGAAAGAGTGATTGGCAATATTGGGGCAAAAAAAAAATCACCATTCAATATCTTTAATAATAGTATAGTTACAAGGACAGTGAAGAAATTGTCATTTGGCTCTACTGTTGGCTAGAGACCAGATTATATGAAAAGCATTCCTGGAAATAAAAAATCATTCCAGGAAACTCCTACAAATGTAAATAATATGCAACAAACATCCTTTTAAATATATGTCTAAGCTAATAAGAAAGTAGGGAAAGCCTCAGGGGAGCAAAAAACTAAATTAGAAATGAGCAGCATCTGACCTGATGGTTTTTGCTGATCCAACAAACTGCAGGCTGGGTATTAAAGACAAAGCAAGAAATATGCAGCCTTGGACCTGGTACAATGTAGGGAGCTGAAATGAAGACTCATGCATACCCCACATCTTCCAAGAGCTGCAATCTCAAATAAGCCAAAGGGACTGGGAAATGTTCTACCCACCAGCAAAAAAAATAAAAATAAAAATAAAACGACTATAATATTTTTTCATAGCCTTAGAGAGGAAAAATTTTTTATTGTATTTTGTGAAAACAGATGTACTCTCAGATGAATTCAGTTTGAGTTTATTTTAACTGCCATAAAATTTTATTGTCATGGTTCTAAGTAGGTCACATTCTAGGTCACAAGAATAAAAATATACTTTCAGCTTGTGAATCAGAAGTGCAATCAATTCAAAATAAGTCAGAAAAGGACAAAAATAAAATGAAAAGGAGTAGAAAAAGCAGGATGAAAAGAAAGAAAAATATCCACAATGATAAAAGTAATTCCAAAAATATTAGCAATCAAAATACTGTAAATGGATTAAACTCGCTAGTACAAAAAAGAACTGGAAAAAATGTTAAACTTAAATCAGTAGGTTTATTGTTAGTAGTAACACAGATAGTATGATCTTTAATATTTAATAGTAATAATATTAAAAGATAGTGTTAATAAGTAAATGTATTACATTTATTATGAAACTGGGGAGAGTAAGCTAACAGTTTTACCATAAATGAGATGGAGGTACAAAAGGATGCCCAGAGAATTACTGGGACATGAATGCTCAAAGATGAGCAAGACTATCTCAAGAAAACATCAGCCAGTAGGATGTGACTCCCACTGGCCAAATTTAGGACAATTCAAGCATCAAAATAATAATTTAATAATAATAATAATAATAATAATGTTTTTCACTGATTATAACACATTGAATTTTTTAAAAGGACTCCCCGTGGTGTCAGTAGAGACCGTATGGTAAGGAGGCACTTTCCAACCCAGGAGGTGTCAGAGGAGGCCTGGTGGAGAGTTGGAATTCTCATCTTTGCCCAGAAATTTAAAAAAAAATTTTATAGGAGGACTTCTTTCTATTTCTGGGAAGATGGAGTAGAAATATTCCCTAGTCCTTCCACTAAATATAACAAAGCCCCTGGACAGTATACATAAAAAACAAACAAGAAAATCCTGAAAGGTGAAGAGGAGGCAGAAAGGCTAAAGACCTGGAGACCCAAAGAAGGGTATGGGTGTGTGAAGCCCGGACAGAAGCCTGTTATCTCCAGCCAAATAACTGAGAAAGAGAAGCTTAGCAAGACAAAGCTTTTAGATAATAACTGCTCTACTACCTCTAAACATCACTAAAAAAAAGAAAAAAGAAAAAAATATATATATATAATCTCCCCACGTGTACCCACGGAGCAAAGTCTAAGTAAGGCACCTAAACTTCCACCTTCCCCAGATGATAAAGAGGTACCAAACCCACCCATGCTCTCACCCACCAGGATGCATAACAGAAAAGGCAAAGAAATATTCTGGGAACTTCAGCCACACCCAGGAATAATAAACACTGATCTGAAACTGTCAGTGGAGAGCCTAGACTTTCATGCAATAATGAGGTGCCCCTAAAGAGGCCTCTGCTCCTTATTACTTCTGGGCAAAGGTGAGAATTCCAACTGTCCACCAGGCCTCCTCTGACACCTCTTGGGTTGGAAAATGCCTCCTTACCATATGGTCTCTACTGACACCACGGGGAGTGAGGGGGGGAGGTGTGTGCAGAAGATAGCCTAATTATTCCTGGATGATGGTGAAAGTGCTGACTCTTTGGGAGTTAATGAAGGCTGAGTGGGGAATATGATTTATACTCCCACCTGACAATAATGAGGCGGTCTCCCCTTCCTCTGCCAGAGCCAGCTAGTTTGTCGAGAGGACTGGGGAAAGAGAGTCAACTAAGAGGGGGCTTCCTGGACTCAGAACAAATATCAAACTTTGACTTCAAAGCCATCTCTTCAAAGAAGTCCAAATTGAATTAGCTCAGTCTATGGAGAAATTTAACGCTCCAGGGCATTGGTGAAAAGAATAAAGCAATCATCTAGCAACTGTTAGAGCTGAACACATAACATGGTCAGGGAAACAACCCAAATCAAGCCATACCAAAACCATTGTTGTCCCAGGTGATGATATGTTTACCAAGGCTGTGCCCTCTGAGGAGCAACATCAGAGTCTTCACACAGGGGAAGGGGGAAGTAGACTTTCCTAAAGTATTCCAGCTAGTTACTAAAAAAAATAAACAGGCGAATTATTTGGTAGTGTGGACCACACTTTGGGAAACACTAATCTATCTGTTGCATATTAGTCTAAATGAGCCAACAGATACTCTTTGTTTCACTTACATTTTTTTCCCTAAAGACTAGTCTTGCATTCTTCAGTTTACCATAGTCCACATCACTGCATCTCATTGTATGTGCCACTTGTTTCACATACTTACACTGCAGCCCAACTCCCATAGGCATTTTAATGTCTGCTCTTAAAGAGTGATGAATTAATCAACAAATTATTAATTTTAAAGGGATTATGTGCAAGACATTATGCTAAGTGTTTCTTGATCTACAAAGAAATAATATTAAAAGTCTCCCTTTTGAAGAAATTTATAATCTAGTTAGATAGGATATCAATATAAAAATGTTAATAGCATTTTTTATATTATTTTTCAATTACAGTTTACATTAAATAGTATTTGATATTAGTTTCAGGTGTACAGCATAGTGATTAGGCAATCATATACTTTACAAAGTGATCCCCTCAATATTTCATGTACACACCTAACACCATGCATAGTTATTACAACATTATTGACTATATTCTCTATGCTGTTAATAGCATTTTTACTTGCAAAAAATAAATGTTTTCTGTATCTAAAAGATTTCCATGAAATTTCAGTGATTGGGTTCAAGAGCAGAGAAAAGCACTTGGACAAAGGATCAAAGAAACCGTAGAGATAAAGCTCACATTATGAAGGGGAGTGCTGGAAAATAAATTTCCTGAATATAGACTAGGAGGTCTCTTTTTGTTTTACTTTGCTCAGTTGCATCTTCAAACCAGTTCAGAGAGCAATGAAGAGAATTGTTTCTTTTAACTTAACTCTGTCTTAAAAAAAAAAAAAAGTTATTTGGTGATACACTGATGGGAGAGGGTGACAGTGCCATTTTAGGTGATTCCTTCCTTATCATCAAGAGAGTAACCATAAGCACAGTCACACTAACATTCAAGCTTTAAAAGGACTGTTTTTTTTAAAAAGATCTTAGGGGGAAAAATATATCAGAGCTCATATTTATGCACTCAAGAAAAGATGTTGTAGAGGGGAAGAATGTTTGAAGTATGAAACTTCTAGAGTGGAGCTCACAAATGAGCTCAGTGAGCAAGAACAAGATACCCATGGAATGATTCCAAAGGGGCTGTACAGGACTCTTAATTTAAAACACCCTTCATTTCTGAGTGATCATTTTTCATAGTTTCTATACTTTTCTCATGCTGTTGAGCATCCTTATGGTCAGTATTCTGTACTCTATATCTCATAGATTGCTTATCTTTATTTCATTTAGCTCTTTTTCTGGAGACTGCTCTTGTTCTTTCATTGGGGCTGGGGGTGGTTTTTGTCTCCCGTTATGGCTGCTGACCAGTCAGAAATGAAGAATGACATAGCAGAAATAAAGAATATATTGGAAGGAATAAAAAGCAGATTAGAGGAAGCTGAGAATCAGATCAGTGAATTAGATGACAAGGTAGAAATAATCCGTCAATCAGAGATCCAAAAAGAAAAAACAATTGAAAAACAGGAGGACAGTCTAACGGAGCTGTGGCACAACATGAACTTAACAATATCTGCATTATAAGAGTACCAGAGGAGACAAGAATAAGAAAGGGAGATAATTTTTTTAAAGAAATAATGGCAGGAAACTTCCCTAACCTGGTCAAGGGAAAAAAAACACAAGTTCAGGAGGCACAGAGAGTCCCAAGCAAGAAGAATCCAAAGAGGCCCATGTCCAGACACATCATAATTAAAATGCCAAAAATTCAAGACAAAAAGAGAATCTTAAAGGCAGCAAGAGAAGAGCAATCTGTTACCTACAAAGGACTGTCAGTGGATTTCTCATCAAAAACTCTACAGGCCAGAAAGGAATGGCATGAAGTATTCAAGGTAATGCAAAGCAAGGATCTGAAACCAAGACTACTCTATCTAGCAAGGCTATCAGTCAAAATAGATGGTGAAATAAAGAGCTTCCCAAACAAAAAAAAGGCTAAAAGAATTTATCACCACCAAACCAGCATTGCAGGAAATGTTAAAGGGACTGCTGTAATAAGAAGAAAGAGAGAGAGAAACATAGGCATGAAGAATTAAAATGGCAATAAATAAGGACCTATCGATAATAACCTAAAGGACTTTAAGGGAGAGATCAACAGCAATACAGTCATAGTTGGGGACTTTAACACCCCAGTGACTTCCCTGGATAGACTTTCCAGGCAAAAAGCCATTACAGAAACAGTGACTCTAAATAGCACACTAAATCACATGGATTTAATTGACATTTACAGACCATTTCATCCCAGAGCTGCAGAATATACATTCCTCTCAAGTGCACATGGGTCATGCTCAAAGACAGACCACATGTTAGGACACAAAACAAGTCTCTACAAGTTCAAGAAGATTGAAATCATATCAAGCATGTCAGATCACAATGGCATGAAATTAGAAATCAACTACAGTAAAAACACTCAAAAACATTCCAACACATGGAAGCTAAATAGCATGTTATTAAACAATGAATGGGACCAATAAGATCAATAAAGAAATAAAAAACTTCCTGGAAACAAATGAAAATGAACACACAACAACCCAAACTATGAGACACAGTGAAAGCATTCCTGAGGGAAGCTCATAGCACTGCAGGCCTACCTCAAAAAGGAAGAAAAATTTTTAATAAACTATCTAAACCAACAACTTAAAGAATTAGAAAACTCCCCTGTGAAGCCACCCAGACCAGGGCTTTCATTTGCTGGGACTTTTTTGATTACTGCTTTGATTTCATCAGTTTTTATTAGCCTATTCAGGTGTTCTGATTCTCCCTGATTCAGTTCTACATTATCTCACTCTTATGTGGAATTTCATAAACAAAGTAGACTGAGGAACAAAATAGATCCAGAGACACAGAAGCATGGAACAGATTGTGAATCTCAGTGGGAAGGTGGGGTTGGGGGAGTGAGTGGGGAGAGATTAATCAGAGAACTTATATGCATATATGCATAGCACATGGACACAGACAATAGTGTGGTGAAGGCCTGGGGTGGTGGTGGATGTGGGGTGGAGGGGGACAATGGGGGGAAAGAGGAGGGATATCTGTAATACTTTCAACAATAAAGATAAATTTTTAAAAATTAAAATTAAAAATAAAATAAAACAGCCTTATCAGAGCCAGAACAAATGAGAGCCCTGTAATCAAAGAGAGTAAAAGAAAGTCTCAGGACCTGTAAGAACAGTGTCTCAAAGGTAAAGAAGGAAATAACAACTTGAGGCTTATGTTTAAAAAAAGGAGCTAAGGACAAATAAGTAGGCCTTTAATGTTTTGTTTTGTTTTTTTCTTGAGCAGGCAAAGAACTTTATTAACCTTTCTTTCAAACTTTATTCTGAGGCTTCTTCGACTTAATGAGCTGCAAAAAATGATTTGTATATAAGCAAAAGCTGAAAAGGGCTACAGTGTCCAAGAGACTTGGGCTTAAAAATATTAGAGATCTAGATTTTATCAGATCCATGAACAAAACTGGAAAAAGCAATCACAATATAAAACAGCAGCTCCCAGTAACTTCTTCAAGTTTTATCTTCTTCAGAAGTTGATTCAATTCAGTTTGCTTCATTCTAGAAGCCTCATCAAAATTCTCCACAAAATCCGGAACTTTTTCATCATCATCCTCTCCTGTAGCAGGTGGTGCTTTTCCATCCCCAGACTATTTGGGCTGAGCTTCGCCAGTCTCCTTAAAGCAGCCAGGCTGCCTGCCCCACGCTGGTCTGCGGTGCTGGGTAGCACCTCTGTCAGCTGCTTTGTCTGAGCAAAGCCTGTAATGATCAAAGCGTTCGCTGCCGAAGAAGCCTGAACTTTAGGGTTGTTCAAGTGGATCACTGCTCCTTGGTTGGTGAACATGTTTACCCCTAATTTCTTTAAGGAGAACTGAAGTTTTCATCATCTGCTGTAGCTTTACTGTGAACCACCTTCTTGTTTCTGCGGCAGTTCCTTCCTCACCAGTGCACACTTGTGCCTGCAGTGTGGCGAGTTTCTCCTGATTCATGATAGTTTCCTTCAGCTTGTTGAAGGGGAAATGGGCTGCGTGGAGGACCCGCAGGGGTTGGCTGTCGAGGGATCTTGGACACACAGGCTGAGAACAAGTGATCACTCCACAGGACCCAAAATGGCAGCTCAGGCCTTTAGTGTTTTAATGCTGTGTCTCAAAAAAGTATAAAGAAAAAGAGCAGAGACAGAAAGCAGAACTGCTTAACTTGAATGTTTCTCACATCTTTTCAATAAGGAAACCCCAGGTAAGTCAACATTGGATAGATTAAGCATTGGTAGGAGTTGAATACTAATATAGGCCAAAGGATGGTAAGTTAGCAAGTGGGAGGTGTAAATGCTAGCCATGATTTGGAAAGAGCCCAGGCGTCCATTAGTAAATGAGTGGATAAAAAAGCTGTGGTACATTTACACCATGGAATATTACTCTGGCATAAAAAGGAAGAAAATTTTACCCTTGCGACAAATGGATGGACCTGGAGAACATTATGCTAAGTGAAATAAGCCAGTCAGAGAAAGAGAAGTACCATGTGATTTCACTCATGTGGAATGTAATGAACTGAACTTCCAAGCAAAACAGAGACAGACTCATAGACAGAGAGCAGGCAGCGAGCTCTGGTGGGGGAGGGGGAGCTGGGGGGGAAGGATTGAGCGATAACGGAAAAAAAGAGAGCCCCTGGGCACGGACAACAATGTGGTGACTGCAGGGGGAGGGGGTGGAAGTGGAAGGGTGTATAAGGGGATAAATGGTGATGGAAAAAATAAAATAAAATCTCAAAAAGATGCTGTGTGTGTTTATATAATCTCCATTACCTCCTTACTCAATTGTTTACTTCAGTCAAACCATCTGTGTTTACTGTTCCCTGTGCTTGGCTTTCTCCCTCAGGTCTGACTCAGATGTTCCCCCTTAATTCTTTGCGTGCCTGCTCCACCCTTGTTATTCTCTCTTCACATAACTAAAAGGGGATGTTTGTTTGTATAACTCATTTGGAACTTAGCATGCACCCCCTCTTTGGTTGTTTATGTGTAGAGACTGCTTTCTAGATTGGATTTGGGTCAAGAAACGCAGAAATCAAAAGTGCCAAGTAGAACTTTTCTTTTTCTTCTTCCCCTTTTTCCTCCCCTTCTTCCTCTTCTATGTAGAACTGGGTTTGAATCTCAACCCAAGGCAGTTTAAGGATCGTTATTCTTTTTTATTTTTTTGCTTTGCTTTTAATTTTTATTTTAAAGAAGTTATTTAGAATCTGAAAGAATATATAAACCTTCTCACTGATTTGGATCATTAAAGCTTCCTTTCAGTAAACTTTACCAAAATTATTATCGTTATCTTTTCACTGTTTCAGATTAAGCGGATTCAAACAGCTGAGCAGCGGGGGAAGGTGACACAAACCGTTCCGAAGGCGCTGAAAGACCCGCCGCTGTCTTGCGGGCGTTTTGCTGCTGGACGCGACCGCCTGCGCGAGACACGCGTGCCTGCGCGAGTGGCAGCGCGCACAGCCCGCAGCGCGCACAGCCCGCGGCGCGCACGGCCCCGCGGCGCGCACGGCCCCGCAGGGCTCACGGCCCGCCGCGCGCACGGCCCCGCAGGGCGCACAGCCCGCAGGGTGCACAGCCCGCCGCGCGCACAGCCCCGCCGCGCGCACAGCCCGCCGCGCGAACAGCCCCGCAGGGCGCACAGAACCGCGGCGCGCACAGCCCCGCAGGGCGCACAGCCCGCAGGGCGCACAGAACCGTGGCGCGCACAGCCCCGCAGGGCGCACAGCCGGCAGCATGCGCTCCCGAGCTGTCTTTTTGCCGCTATTGGAAACGAGCGATCATTTTGTCTCCCACAAATCTCTGCCGCGTTTTTCTCAAGGATCGTTATTCTTAAGGGTTAAATTTTCTTAGCTACTTTTGGTCTTGAATTTCATGTTAAGTTGACATTCATTTATATCAATCCCTGCTTCCTTAGTGTAAAGCTACTACCAATCGACACATTTCCACAGAGACTGACAGATGCTCCAACACTCTCCTCCTCTTTGTCACAGAGAAGTCGGATGTCAATCAGTCAGAACAAAGGTGCTCACTAACCCTGGCGTTTCTGCTCCATGCAAAACCAATCGGCATGGGCTCAGCCCCTCCCTGTTCCAGGCACTGAGCTGGGGTCCAGTGAGGGGTCAACGATGGATAAGAGGCCTCTACCTTTGGGCCAAGAGGCAGTATGCAGCGGCGCTTATTACATGGCCTTGGATTCAGGCAGACCCGATCCTTACCAGCTTTGTGAATCTGGACTTATTATTTAACTGTCCTTGGCCTTAGTTTCCTTATCTGTAAAATGAGGACAAATAATAATACCACCTCAAAGCGTTGTTTGATGAGAAAATGAGAATTCTTTGAAAGCATTATTCAGGGAGCCTGACAGAAAGAACAACCCTCAATAAATATTAGCTACAATAATTATGTACTAAAACAAGCTCACAGTCTATGTGAGAAAAGACATGCAGTCTTGTCAGCCTGCCTGGAAGTGCTTTATCACAGGTATAAGTCAGTGCTTTGGGAGCAGAAAAAGAGGTGCCCTTCTGAATGAAGGACTCGGAGGGAGCTTTGTAGATGAGCAGGAACTTGAGGTAGACTTTAAGTAATCTTGGAGAATAGAGAAAAACCCTCACTGGGTCATTTTTATTGTCCTTTGTTCAGTGTAACTACTATGTGTATGGTTCCCAGAAATTAGGAGTTTGACTGTTATTTTATCCACATTTGGAAGCTCCTAATACTCATTGTACAGCCAGGTGTTTAATTAGATGGAGTCTGTAAGGTGGATAAAGTAACATAAAGGACATGTTTCCCTAGAATTGCCAAGGGAACAATTCCATGACTAGTTCATGGCTGTGTCAGTAAGCTTTATTATGTTCTTGTTGAGAAATGACTGAGACGTAAGAAACATTCATCTACTAGAAAGACAAAGGAGGGCCTGCAATTTCAAGTGGATTCCAATTGGAAAGTACTGAAGGAAAGAAGAAAGTCCCACATCTTGTATCTGGCATTCAAGGCTCTTCATCACCTGACTCTAAACTTCTCTTCTACCTTAATTCTCCATATTCTCCAATAAAGGGTCTATGTTCTTTAAAAGATTTGTTCACCCTCTCCCCCAATACATTTCTCATTCAGCCCTTGCTCATCATATTCCTTCTCCTCTTTCTGTTTTCTTGGCCCATTCAAATCCTGCCCAAACCTTGAGATCCAGGTCATAGGTCCCCCCTGTGGAAATGTTAGCTCCATCTCACAGTCTTCCTTTCAGCACCAGCATCGCTCAGGCGTCATTAGGGACCAGTTCTCTTCGACTCCTCTCTGTAATTAGTGTAGAGATCAGTCTCTCAAATCCTACTGGAAATCCCTGGTCACAGGCCTTCTTAAATTTCATTAATGTTCTCAACTACATTTAGCACCATGTGTGAAACAGGTGTTTAATAAATAGTTGTTGGATTCTTGTTCTCATTTGCCTTAGGGTAGGCACATGCTGGCCATGAGAATTCTCATATTGAACACAATCCAGCACTTCCTCTTTCAGAGCTTGCACATCAGCAGTGGAGTCAGCATTGGTCAGGTGGACAAGACAGAGAAACTCTTACATGAGGCAGGAAGTGGTCAGTGCCCTAGATTTCCAAAGTGAAATTCAAAGGAGAAAGATCCTAATCTGTCCTCTCATTTGTGCATTCTCAGCACCTAACTCAATGCATGAAACATAGTAAGTGCTCAATATTTGTCCACTAAGCTGAAGGAGTGACTTCTACTTATAGAGTCAAGGAAGCCTTGAAAGGAAGGTATTTTATTAAGACTTATCTAGCCCAGCCAGGCGTGGCTCAGCAGTTGAGCGTCGACCTAGGATCCAGGAGATCGAGGCTCAATTCCTGGTCAGGGCAGATGCCTGGGTTGTGGGCTGCAGCCGATCAATGACTCTCTCATCATTGATGTTTCTATCTCTCTCTCCCTCTCCTTTTCTCTTTCTGAAATCAATAAAGATATATTTAATAAAAAATAAAAAAAGATATCTAGAAAGATGAGTTGGAATTGAGAGGTATAGATAGAATTAACAGCATGAACAGAAAACCTTGAACAAATACTTTTCTCTTAATATCCTCTATCACACATTTTCCTGTTCATTCATCTCCCATACCGGACAGCCTAGAATTTGAGATTTGAGCCATTACCACCTTGTGTTCCAGGCCTCAGTGAATTTGGAGCCCTGATGCCCAATCATGGCCTTCCATCACCCCATGAACACATGGCTCCATGAACTACCAACAGCACATTTGGACAAGCTCCATAGATTCAGAGTATCTTCCTTAATAACCATCTGGCAAGTGCTTTGCCCTCACCAGCCCTTGCCCCACCTTCTGTAAATTTAGGTTGGTGAGTGAGAGAGCAGGGGACACAAAATTGGGTATCAATTTCAATATCAAGAGGGATGTAACAGGCCTGGAACTATGTCTGGATTGTCCAGAGGTAATCCTATCAACCTTCTAAAGCAGGGGTGGGGAACATCTGGCACACTGGCCATTTATAGCCTGCAAAATCATTTGGTCTGGCCCTGCCAAGGCAACTGCAGGTAGGACTTGAAATCCAATAAATCTAGGAGCTTTTTTCATAGCTAATTTTTAAGTTGATAATTTTGTATGGCCCACGAATGATGTTATAAATATACAAATGGCCCTCAGCAGAAAAAATGTTCCCCACTGCTCCTCTAAAGGGTCATAGAGCATCTCTCACCTCTACTTCTCTCTGTATGTATCTTTCATTCTCTTTCACTCTGTAACTCAGCCCAACTCTATACAATATTTCGATCCAAGCACCATCTTCTAAATTCAGATTGTCCAGAGGATTTGATTTGTTCAGCTTGGGTCAGGGCTCCCCACTATGGTAGGTAGTATAATGGCCCCCAAAGACATCCACTTCAAATCCCCAGAACCTGTGAATGTGTTGGTTTACATGGAAAAAGAGATTGTGCAAGTGTGATTAAATTCAAGATCTTGAGATGAGAAGATTGTCCTAGATTATCTTAGACCAAATCTAATACATGCATTCTTAAAATGGAACCTTCCCAGGCTGCGGTCAGAGAGAGTGATGTGACTACACAGAGTCCTCATATGAACATATTACAATAGCTTTTATTGCATTAGCTTTTTATTGCTGTTGTAACAAATTACTACAGATTCACTTGGAAGATTAACAGGAAGGCAAGGACTGGCATCTCTAATACAGTTATACAGCTAACAAGGAACAGTGCTGGCATTTGACTCCAAAGCTTAGGAGAGAAAAACCAATGTCTCCAAGAGACCTAACTATCTCCTTTTTACCTAGAGGCCTCATAATTGATAAGAAACTAAGAGAGATTATTGTAACTGGAAAACATCATCCTTAGACCAAATCCGTCATATCTAGAGGGTTAAATTACCTGACAAACTGATGAAATTAACATTATTTTTTAAATATCTAAAAAGAAAAAAAAATGAACACCAAATATGTTCCTAACTAGTCTGCAGACTTGAAAGCATGTTGAGGAATAAAGTGCAGACTGAAAAGCAGGGAGGCAGTTTAGTATCAGTACATGGAACTCTGCGCCAAGATTCTAAATTCCTAGAGCAATTTTGAAAAATACTCACATTAGTTACTATTAATTACTATACAATTAGCATTTCATTTTTATTTAAACACTGAAGCCAAACTGTTGAGGGAGTTGAAATGCTTGCCAATGTCGCTGTGGGTATGTAGGCGGGAACCTTGCCATGAGGAGCGCAGCTCGCGAATTTTGTTTGTGTGTCTCCTGAGGGTTTTGGGAAATAACCTAAGAGAAGCCAAACTCCAAAACCACAAAGATGTTCTCTCCAGTCTTCTCTGTGAGAGCCAAACTACAAACATTTTGAATGTCCTACAAGTGTTTTGTTGCTTATTTTAAATTATTTTAATGATGTGCTTGGCAGATAGAAATATAATCATGAGATGATATAGAAATACCAGATGTTTGTAATACATTAAAATAATACAAAGTGATACAAATTCCATGTTGCAACAAAATAAAAATATCTTAAAAATAAAAAGTATTTTTATGATGACGAGATTTCTCCTCAAAATTTAAAAATGTTACTTTCCATGAAAAATACAAGTTATTACTACCAATATCTAATATTCAGGGAGTCCTTAATTTGCTAAGTACTTTCCATACATTGTCTCATTGAATTCATTTCCTGTTATTATCATGTATCATTGAATTATTTAATCAATTTGCCCCATAGTAAAAGTAGCTTCATCTAATATACTAGAAAGTCTTGAAGAGAGACTTAGCAATCAAATTGTTGTCAATTATATTCTTTAATAATTTATAGTTACTTGCAGTTGAGGGTTTCTGGTTGTGAATTCTATTGGCACGTTGTGGTAGACAGAATTCATAGGTAACTTGTAAGGTTCCCATTCCTGATGTATACATCTCGTATGATCCCCTACACTTAAGTGTGGATGAAACTTTTTAATATGATGGGCTAGTCACTCCCTTGATTAGGTGATATCAGGTTTTATTATATGGCAAATGGTGATGGGTTAGTCACTCCTATGACTATGTTATATAAGACTCGATGGGGATTGGAAGTAGGAAGATTGGAAGTGCGAGAGGCTATGGAGTGAGCCACACTGAGATTGTTCCTGGCCTACAGCCAGCAAGAGAACAGAAGCCTTAGTCCTCCAACCACAGGAACTGAACTTAGCCAACAACAATGTGACCTTAGAAGAGGACTCCAAGCTCTCAGAACTGCATGGATCAACCCTCACCGCATTCACCTGATGTTGAAGAAATACTGAGACACCCTCACCACACACACACACCAGGAGGTAGGCATTCTATCTCCCCACTGTTACACACATCAAAGTCATAGCACCCAAATGCTCAAAGAACAATAGAAGTTGTCCTTCACCCTGACAGAGTGTGCATATCTCCTGCTTGTCACTGTGTCCTCAGAAGGGTATTTCCTCCCTCACCCCAAGAAACTTTTCCTTACTTAGACAAACCCATGTATCCAGCCAGGAAAAGGAGAACAGCTCTTTTGTTGTACAAAGTCCATACCAAAAAAAAGGTCCAATTTATATTTCTTTCACAGCCCTATTTTGCCATGTGGTCAGCTGCTGAAACCAAAAAGGACCTGAGGCACCTACATCTAGGTACAATGAGCAGGTACTGCTCTCCCACTGTGACCAAAACAAAGAGACCTCTTTGGATCTCCTGAGACCAGTGCCATGTCAATTAACATCATTGCCGCCCTGAAATTTAACATGACTCCTGTTCTGCACAGTTGTAAAGAAGCTATTCACAAGGTTTTTTTAAATCCCACATCCTACCTAGTATTCTCCAAGCCTCAGAGAAGGCCCTTCTTTCAAAGGATTGCTGGCTGCAGGCTTTGGTCCCCACTTTGGGAATACTTGTTAAAACTGAACAAAGTGTGTCCTGGTGATTTCTACCATACTTCTGAACTTTGGGTAGATGGAAGCTGAGCTAATTATACACAGATTAACTATTAAAAGTTAATGGTTAGTGTTGAAAATACCAATGTTCTTGATTCTCTCTAAAATTGGATTGTGGGTGAGCCAATACTATATCTGAAACAGACTGCACACTCAATATGTTACCTGACGTTGAGCTTGTAATAGCTGTAGAACTCTAATAACTGAATGTGGTTTTTACATCTTCCCAGAATCTAAAAAGTGTCTTACATAAAAGAGTTGTCCTGAAACAGATACTCAAAGTACCGCCATAAAAAATACATAAAATTCCAACCTTCGTTTTCAAAGAGCAAGGCTTTTTTATTTCCACCTTTCAGAGGAAGAAACTGCATTAAATGAGAAGACAGATCCAGTTCCACAACCTGTGGTGGGTGATTTGAGAACCTATGTATCTAGATGCCCTGTCTAGAGACCTACATGATCTCAGATATTAGTGGGTTACTGTGGCAGAGACAATGGATCTTCTTGTCCCAGGGCTTTGCCTCTTCAAGACACAAATCTTGTCCTTTGAAGCAGTGCATTATTCTATCGATCTGAAAAATTAAATTCTTATGTGACTACATAATGTATTCATATTATAAAAGAAGACATGACAGTCACAGAGTCAACTGTAAATTTCATGTGGCTTTAATTCTGCTATAGAACACCAGTTTATCAAATTTTAAGACTTACTCCATTGATTCTTGATCTTAGAGGGTCCTGAAGCTTTGAGCCATGAGTAACAGGAACAAAAGCAAAGTTGGATATTAAATAAGTGTGTCTTTTTCTTAATAAGACTGCAGAGGAAAATTAAGTGATCAAATTAGTTTTTCTTTTGGTTGGGCTGTATAAATTCTGTATAGTAACCACACACAGTATTTTATGCTGCCACCAGAAGCTGGGTGAAAATGTGTGCTTTTGATGAATAATAATTGCTTTAAAATTATGTTTGGTCAACAAATTTTCTCAAAACCTGAAGTCTATGGTGGGCTTATAATAATGAAAGGGGAATTGGTAAAGATACACAGGTAATGGAAAGGAGACCTATGGTCAGGTCAACCAGACTTTGGTTGATGAATAATTTTAAGAACAATTCTCAGTCACTTTTGGGTTAGCCTTGTTTGTCTCTAAATACAAATTTGACCCTTCTTTATCCATTCATCTATTGATGGACACTTAGGTTGCTTCCATATCTTGGCTATTATAAATAATTCTGCGAGGAACATGCATGTATCTTGAACAACTTGAGGGTTAGGGGCTATGACATTCCTCACAGTAAAAAACTGACATCAGCCCTCAGCATACAGGGATTCACAAAGGTGGAGCTGACCCTTAAAGAACATGGTTTCAACTGCCTGGGTCAACTGAAAAAAAATTGTGCATAAGTGGACCCTGCAGTTCAGACTCCTGTTGTTCAAGGGTCAACTATACTTCAAAGGGAGTAATTTGTTTACTGATATTATCTAGACTCAGGCAAAAACCACTGTGCTAGGTATTGGGAAGAAAACTGGGAATGAGGCCCATGTCCTGTGCTTGTGAAACTCTGCCTGCCCTCAGGCCCATTCTTGGCCCTACTCTGGCTCCTCAGGGGCTGATCCCCCAGACAGAACCCTGGGCCTCCCTGGCTTCTTGGTCCTGGCTGGGTGAAGTCAAAGAAGTCACCAGAGAACATCAAAGGGCAGCAGGAGAGAGAAGTCAGGGTGTTTATTCCATTTTCCTTATTTATTGCCCACCCGGAATGGCAGTCACTGTTTCTTCCACCTGTGGCCACTGCTCCTGTCAGGAAGCCCCTCTGCTATGGCTCCAGCTCCTGCTAGATTCTGGTAACTCTTCCTTGCCCTTGATCTTCAGACCTAGAGGCAATCAGTTTCCCACTGTAGTGAGGCCTCAGATACTTCCTCACTCTTATTGGAGTGACTAACCCTCCAGAAAGCCCATAATTAAACTTTCCTCAATTAAACTCTAGTTTGATAAAGTCTGCTGTTCTCTGCTAGGATCCTGCCTGATATAGGTCCTGCCCTCATTTTGTCTACCAGACAAGTCAAGAAGCTGTGACTATTCGGGGTGAGCAGAACTGTGATGAAAATTCTCGGTTCTGGCTTTACTGGGTTAGAAGTTCACCAACATAAAGAGCAACAGGAAGAATATAAATTGAAAATTTTAGCAACCACCAAAGAACACACTTAGGGGGTCACTGAACTAAACCATTCTTTCAGCCTACGCTTATTTATTTAGAGCTATTACAGGCAAGGACTTGTGTGGGGAATTGGAGGTCTTGTCATGGGAGAATGAGATCAATTCGGTGGGATTAAAAACTAATAAATGTGAATTAAGTATGAACAGGAAGTCCTAAAGTCACAGCAGGGATATAACCACTATCCCAATAATCCCACAGTCTGTGAAGTGGTTTGTAAACTAGAGGCTGATTTGCATGCTGAGTAACAGCATTTCCTCCACATTTTTCTCTCCTTCCTAAAGCAGTTCTGGGTCATTCAAGACAAAAGTGGGGGGATGTGCTTTGTGTAAGTGGCACAGCTGTCCTCGAACTGCAGGGTTAGTTGTCTCCCTCAAACGCAAAAATTTCAGCTGTGGCTTCATTTTCTTCAACTCTACTGTGAAAGAGAAACAAACAAGGCAGCTGAAAAGTGTCCCAAGGCACATACTAAAGGGAGCAGTGATTTCTGATTCTCCTGCCTTAAATATGAACTGGCTCATAGTTAACTTTTTGGCCCAGCTAAATACTACCACCTGCAGCCCCTTTTGGGCCCAGCTAGATACTGTAACCCACAGCCCCTTTCTAACTCCTGAAGGAGAAACCAGCCCTCATAGGATCAAGAGCTTTTCATTTATGCATTTATTTCAGAAACACTATTGCGCATCTACTCTTAGCCTCTCTGCCAGCAGCTGGAGATAGATGACCACACTCATGAGGAAACAAACATATGCAGAATACTGCAATATGGCATCCTGCACACAGTGACAGCATGATGCCAGGGCACTGAGAGCAGAGGGGCGCTGAGAGCAGAGGAGTAGTCTTCTGGGGAGTAAGACTAAACTAAGTCCTAACAGACAAGCAGGAATTTCCTAAGACAAGGGACATGGTGGGAGAATAGTCTAGGAAGAGGAATAGCAAGAGAGAAAGCAAAGAAGAAAAAGAGACCCAGGCATTGTGGGTGCATCGGGAACGCAAGCATTTTTATGCTGTCTGAGCAGGGTGGGGAGTGCAGGGTTCAATGGGAGGTCAGCTGGCCTGTGACAAAGGGCCTTTGATTCATGGTCATACCCTGGAGACAAAGTGGAGCCTTTGAATGATTTGTTTTAAATGATTAGAGAGAGGAAGGGAGAGAGAGAGACATCGATTTGTTGTTCCACTTATTTATTCATTCATTGGTTGATTCTTGTATGTGCCCTGACTGGGGATCAAACCCACAACCTTAGCGTATGGGGACAACACTCTAACCAACTGAGGTACCAGGCCAGGGCGCCTTCGAATGATTTTCAAGTTGAGAGACATGATCAGATTTGCCTTTAAGGTGCCTCACGTGGAGACTGTGGAGGAGATAAGTCTGAGGGAAATAGGCCAAGAGGAGGGTACATGTTATTTCCCAAAATTCTCTTGTAATTTCCTTGGAGAAAATAGAATAGCAAAATTCTCCTTAAGTACTGGAAAGTTTCAAAAAAGGGGGGGAGAGGAATTAAGTTATTTGCAAAGACTATGATTTTGGTGATTAATGAGTAAACTTAAATTTAAAAACTCAGTAAATCTAAATAGAAGAATGTCATGATCCCCAAAGTATTACTGAGCTTGTCTCCAATGAAAGGTGAAGTAGTTAAGTCTGTGGTATTTAGATCCTGAATCCTCTGTCTGTGTTTTCGGGGGAAACAAGCCAGTGAAAGACAAATCCCCTTTTTCTTAAGGGGAAGGGAGCAATAAGAAAGAGTCCCTGCTCTGATGGAAAGGAGGAGACCACACCAATAAGACCTGAGCCTGGCCGCAGAGTGCACCTGTGCTTGGCATGAATCCATTCTTTCAGGGTGTGGCCTACATCTCTCATTCCCACATGAGCAGAGGCCTAGGCAGAGCTGGTCCACAGTGCACAGGGCATTCCGCGTCCACTCTGCACATCCTATCCGTGCCAGCCTCATGAAGTATCCTGCTCTGAGGCCTGAAGCGAGAAAAGGCAGTACAAGGAGGTTGGTGCTGCTTTCTACTTTGCTCAGAAAGTGATGAATTGGGGCATTCTTGTGGGTGGGCTTTAAGGTTTGGATGAGACAGTCCAAAGCCATTTTACAATTGGCAGGGACATGTGCTAGATGGTTTTTGCAGGATTTGGGCCAGAAATGAGGAGACAGAGTAGGGGAGGACATGCTAGCAGGGAAGAGGGAGAGAGAATTGATTGATTCATATTTAGGAGGAAAAACCAAGAGGCCTTGATCATTCACTAGATGTGGAAACTGGTGCAGAGGGAGGAATCCAGTGTGATGCTCAGCTTTCCAGTTTGAGTGGATGGTGCGGCCACAAACTAAAATGGAGAATTCAGATGGCAGACCAACTTTGGAGGCAGTGAAGGGTTAAGTTTGGTGATGTTAGTTTGAGTTGCCTTATGGAGCATCCAGGTTGTTATTCCCAGTAGCTGGAGAGGTAATCTGTATGTGTGAGGCCAAAATGCCAAGCTATTCTTAGGGCATAGTAGTAGAGCATGGACTCTTGTGGAAATGTCTATTGTGGAAATTTTCATGAAAAAATATGCTTGGTTGAAGATAGAAAGACTTCATATTAGCAGTCTCCTAAGTAAGGTAGGGAGATGCCAAGAAATGATTAGGTGTGTCTCCCCTTAGGGACTTCTACTATTTCTACAAACATTGTCTAATGCATTGACATCAAAGGGACATGCCTGACCTCCTCTATGAAAGTCCTTAGTCTGGTAGCCAGAGGCTAATTGAGCCTCTGAAATAGTTTTGGGACACAGCATAATTTCTCCATTTCACCATTTCTACAATTAGAGAAAATAATTTGGATAAAATGAGAGATTTCAAGTGGTTTAATCACTTAATAAAGCAACTGGAGAAAAGAGGTGAGAATATTCTTTTCAGAATATGGAAAAATTGACTTTTTTAAAAATGACAGATGCTGTAATGATAATTTTTGTTTGTGTGTTTCACATTGGACAACAGAGCAAATTAGGTTAGAATTCTGCCATACCAAGCATCCTAGAAGCAGGTAGGGAAGAAATAGGGCCTCCTCTTAGCGCTAGGGTTGAAGTCCTAAAACCCAGGCCTCTCTCTCTCTTCACAAGTTATTCAAGGCGACTCAACCAAGGTGACTCATTTGAGAGTTTCTCTTTAGTTCAGTTAAGCATTTCCTAGGACCTCTGTGGCTTCCTGACAAGAGCGTATTTCTATGATTCTCATTTGCCAGAATGAAAGCTCTAGCATCGGTGTCCTATTTTGCAAAATAAATTGAAAGTGCTTTAGCCCTTTTTATTCCTAGGGAGACACTCCTCAGTCTTGTTTTCCAAAGTAAAGAGAAACCAAGTTTATGACTATTTCAAGGTCCTCCTTTCTAATTAGAGCCTTTGAAAATTACCTAGATGGGACCTCAGAAAACAGGTGCTGGGAGTTTTAAACAGAAGCCTGCCAAATCAGGTCAACACATCATGTTTTTGACTAAATTTGTAATCCACAATCAAGAGTCCAATATTTTCACTTTATGGGGTTTTTTGGTAGGAAACTTTGTTTACCAAAAGGTTTTGTTGAATGAATAGTACTACATTTGGGGTATGCCAGATAGTTATGTAAGCATATGATTCTTTGCCAAAACTTGCATTGACATTTATAAAATGCTAGCAAAGTTAAAACACTGTTTTTTCCAATTGTGCAATTGAATATTCAACTAAATATTATTTTTCATTAAAATGTTTACCAGAATTTTAAGTGGGTGTCTTATTTATTCACGGTAGAACAAAATAAATTAAATCTGAAATGAAATGTTGGACTAGCAGAAAGAGCAGTTCCCAAGAACATGCCATGCTGCCTCATTCAATTCTTTGGCTAACATGATGGCGTATTTTGTGCCCTGGACACCTGACACAGCCAGAAATATGCAGTCCTCTTAATTCAATCATTGAATCAGCCAAGAATGCTTGCCTAGTGTCCATTGGATAGACATGTTCGACTTGGTACTGTTTTAAGAAGGAACTTGGGGCATAGTCCCTACCTTCTGAAACTTCACATGTAGAATGGATTGAGCTCTCCAGGAGGCAACAGTCACGTCTCTGTAGCCTGTGGGGTGACTGACAATGTCAGAAGAGAAGTGAAAAGAACTGTGGAACCTAAGGCTGGTTGCCAGGGGTAATGGGGATTTTCACTTTCCTTCTTTTTTAAAAAAAAAATATATCTTTCTTGATTTCAGAGAGAGGAAAGGAGAGGGAGAGAGAGGTGAAACACCAATGATGAGAGTCATTGATCGAGCCCACAACCTGGGCATGTGCCCTGACTGGGAATCAAACCTTGATTTCCTGGGTCCCAGGTTGATGTTCAATCGCTGAGCCACGCCTGGCAGGGCCACTTTCCTTCTTGAAAGGAATCCAACTCTATGAACAACAAAAAGATGGACAAATATATGTACACAAAGAAAGTAAATACTATAAGCTAGTTATGCAGCCCCAGTTAGCTAGTTCTTACAGAGAAATAGAAAAAATCTTAGATAGAAAGAAAAGTGAGAAACAAGAAAGGAAATGCTGGTGGAAGGAACTTCTGCAGATGAGTTGAGGTCATGAGGAAAGAACTTTCCTGGGAAAGCTCTGCAGTGTTTTTCCTCCTCTGGGTAAAAATCACCTCATATCAGTCTTGGTGATAACTAAAGCATGTTCTTCTCTGGACAAGTGTCTGAGGAAGCTAACTATTGAGATAAATAAATATACAAAAATGTCCAAGAGGAATTACCATTTTTCAGCTTCATGAATCTAAACAATTTTACTAACGTTTTGAGGCAAATATGCTGGCCTTTGTATAATTCCCAGTAGGAGATGGTCAGCTTTTCCTAATTACTGGCCTTTGGGCACGTGGTTCCTTCAACTGGGATTTTGCCCCTCTCTTCCCTGGGTCTGCTCCAGCTCATCCTTCAGATGTGAGCTTGAATTGATCTTCTAAGTGGCCTTCCAAGGCACCTTAGAGAAAGATGAAAGCTCCTTCCTTTTCTTTTCCTTTTTTTATTTTATTATTTGTTTGTTGTTGTTTTTATCCTCACTGGAGAATATTTTTTCCATTACTTTTCAAAGAGAATAGAAGGGAGAGAGAGAGAGAAAGAGAAACATCCATGTGAGAGAGACACATTGATTGATTGCCCCCTGCAACCGAGGTAAATGCCCTTGGCCAGAATCGAACCTGGGACCCCTCAGTCTGTGAGCTGATGCTCTAACCACTTAGCAAACCGGCCAGGGCTCTCCTTTTTTTCTTGAACAATACCTTGGTCCTTACCCCATTTAACATATCACAAATTTAAGTGATGTATATTTATGTTTATTTACTTTTTTATAAATGGTTCTCCTAGAACACTATATGCTCTATAAGACAGAGGCTGTCTCAGTTTTATTCACCACTGTGAGCTAGGTGTTTACCTAACTCAGGAAATGCCTTCAATTGGTACAAGGTGGAAGTAGGCGGAAAAAAACAAATCATACATCATTTAAGCCATTAAATTCTAGATTATTTTTAAACAAGAAGCTGGATATGTTATTTAATATTCCTTCGACTATTTCTTGCTCATTTACCTTTTGATTTAACATCCAAGAACTCAATTTGACATTGTTTCATGGCTTCATTGACTGGAAATGAAAATACACAAAAAATATCAATTTCCTGATCTCTCCATAGAACCAGTATTTTCAGATGATTTGAAAAACTGTTCATAGGCAGGTTTTCCTGGCAAGATGGTTGAAGTTCACTGTTTGGCCCTGACAAGCTCAGAAGTGAGAAATGATTCCACAAAGTTTCACAATAAATATTAAATATATCAAATTGTGACATGTGTAATATTTATAAAAATAGAATTTATAGGAAACTCTAAGTAAAAAGAGGAGTTCATTTCAAAAACTGTGATCTCGGAATATAAATTTTAACTCCTTCTTGGATTTATTTCTTTTAATGTAACTATATATATAGCTTTAAGTATACTTATTTAATGTTTTTTGAAATTTGAGATAAAAAGGAAACATTAAATGGTATTTCATATTTTTCCAGATTGCCGATTCTCAGAGGGAAGGCAGGAGTGGGTGGGTGGGGAGAGATTAACCTAAGAACTTATATACAATTATGTACAACCCATGGACAGAGACAATAGTTTAGTGAAGGCCTAGAGGGGGCATGTAGTGGGGGGGGGGAATCAATGGGGGGGAAGGGACATTTGTAATACTTTCAACAATAAAGATAAATTAAAACATTTAAAAAAATGTTTTGGCCCAGCCGGGCGTGGCTCAGCGGTTGAGCGTCGACCTAGGATCCAGGCGATCAGGGTTCGATTCCCGGTCAGGGCACATGCCCGGGTTGCGGGCTGCAGCCATCAATGACTCTCTCATCATTGATGTTTCTATCTCTCTCTCTTCCTCTCCCTTCCTCTCTCTGAAATCAATAAAGATATATTTAAAAAAAAAAATGTTTTGGCGGGGAGGGGCAGTGTTTCCTTTATTAATCAGGTCCTAGGTTGCTAACTACAAACATTGCTCATGGATGAGGGAAATGCCTTCAAATGGTCCTTTGATAGAGATTTTATATATATATTATGTATTTATATATAGTATTATATACTTTTATAAACTGTGACTATTTATAAGTGCTTTGAGGGTTACCGTAGCTAAACTTAGCTGATGTTAAAGTTACTTCACATAGGAATTCCATATACTTTTTAAGCATTTCATCTTCTTTTGTTTTCATTTTCTTTTTTTATTTTCCACAAACTATATTAAGCCTAGATCAACAAACTGGTAAAAGGAAAAACTTTTACCCCTAGGTTGAAGCCACTTTTCATTGGGAAATATTTATTGAGCAAGTAGCTTGTAATTAACCTGGACATTTTGCAATCTACCAAGGCAGGACTGCCCAGGCTATGTTACATCCTTATATTGAAACCTCCATTTCTACTATGCTTACCTTGCTTGTTTCTTATAAAGTATCTCATGTGTTTTTCCGGTGCTTTACCCATAGCCAATAAATGTTCAATAACAAAATGAAATCAACTCTTCAAACAAAATCTATCACCACAAAACATTTTGTAAAATATTCTAACTTAATTAAGAATTTTAAACATATCACATAGAGATAAATATAAAGATAGATAGTAATACCAGGGCAGTTGTACAAAATTAAAAACATTTTTTTGTTAAATGGGGTCATTAATAAGTAAACAGGGACTTAGGGACTTACAATTCTACTTTATTGAATTGAACATTAGGATATATACTGCAATGTGATTATAGCTGCAATTTTATATTTAGATTCAGGTAGCATTATTAAAAGGCATACTTTCTGCAGTATTAGTATGCTGGACAATAGCCTCGAGCACCCTGATAGGATGTTGTTTCAGGTTCACCTAGTTATATAATGATGATTCAGAAAGTTAATCATTGAAATGTGCCCTTCAGTTTCCCCATTCCTTTCCTAATCTAATCAGCTTGCAAATGCAATGAGCCAATTTTAAAACTTAATTCCAGTTAATTTATAACAAGGATTTTAAAAAAATATTTACAATTGATTTCAAAAAGAATGTTTACAATGTGCTAAAGACCATCTTCAATTCATTTTACTGAATTTATAGTATTCAGTAAAAGGAGTATAACTTTAGGAAATACATATGTCATCTTCATCTTTACATGCCAAATCTGCTCTAAGTGGTGGCAGCTGGCTTAAATTCTTTTTTTAAAAACCTCTACTCCACCTTAAAAATGAAAGTATATTTTTTCAAAATATGTAATTACAGTCTAGGAAAATGTAAATCTAAAATGTTAATATTGTTGACCCAAACCTCCTGCTAATTTCCAGGCACTCATAAGACTCTAAATACTTCTTTCATAAGGATTATGTATCTTCACAAGTCCTCGACTTCTGCTTGTCCGTATGAAGCAGACCCAAGACCTCAGCAGAAGGAAGTGTGAAAGGGAAGCTCCAGGTCACCATCACTCAGCGCAGACCTCCAGTCTCTTAGAATCTCAGAACATCAGGATGCTGAAACGTAAAATGATCATTTTTAGTGATTTGTGCCCATACCTTCCAAACAAGGACAGTTTAAGCAACTACCCTTCTTATCTGTTATGGGAAACTTCAGGTAAACTCTGTTGGAAATTCTTCTGGGCCTGAGGTGCACACCAATGAACTTTCTTTCTCAAATGTTGTTCTGACAGTTTAACCCATTGTTTTCTTGCTTAAAAAGAGTTTGAATGTATGTTCATAATACAATGACCTGGTAGCTAGGCCAGGTGTGGAGACAAGAGACCACACTGAAAAAGCACTCAGGGGGAAATCTAGTGAGAATTTGGATCTCTGGTTAAGGTACAGTTAGTTCCTTTTGCTACTGAAACCCAAATCCTTGGAACATTGCGGATGCTCAATAAATCTTTACAGACCCGGTGAGTGAAACTGCACTTCGTCTTGGAGACAGGCTCTCTGATGGCCGTTTCAAACATCCATGAGCGGACATCGCAGTTGACGCTTAAGTGAAGTTTTCGTGTTCGACCTCCCTACCTTTGCCCAGCCCTCAGAAGCGACAAGAATAGCGACAGGGATGCTCCTGTTTGCCCGGAGCTCGTCTGCTCTGCGGGGGAATTCGGGGCGTGGTGGAGACAGCACAGGCCTTGCACTGGGCTTGCGGTCCCGTGCTGCCCCTGCAAGGCCTGGCTGGCAAGTTATGTACTTGTCTTTCGTAATCAGTTTATTCAACTGAAAATGGTAAAAATAATATGTGACCTTCAAGGATCAGAAACAAGCGCTTTTGAAGAAGCACTTTGAAGACTGTACAGAAAATGAAAATGTCGTAGCATTACGTAAACAACCTAGCATCTTTATGATGAAATGAAAATAGCTAAGATGAAATCAATCCAATGTAGAAAAAACAAGGCCCAAAGGATTTTAAAAAATCGGTTAATATAGACAATGATATATTAAGTCTATGAAAAGTAATCAACTCTATCAATCTTGCTAGGTTAGATACAGTCAATGCAGTGCAATATGACATTTTGGTCAGTGAGGGACCACAAATGCCACAGTGGTCCCATAAGGTTGTAATGGACCTGAATTTCCTGAAGAAATGGAAGAGTATGTGGTTCAGGAGGAATTTTTTTCCTCTGATGGGAGCAACGTCTGGATGGCAATAGATTCCCTCTCACTCACAGTATCTCAATTTTTTTTAATATTTTTATTGATTGATTTGAGAGAGAGAGAGAGGAAGGGAGGGGGAGAAAGAGGGGGAAAAAACCATCAAATTGTTATTCCAGTTGTTTACGCATTCATGGAAGATTCTTGAATGTGCCCTGACCAGGTATGGAACCCGCAACCTTGATATATCAGGATGATGCTCTAACCAGCTGAGCTACCTGGCCAGGCACAGCACTTCAACTCTTAGCTCACAAATTACATGCGAATGAGTCAGCTGCTGACCTGTTTCGGCACAGAGGAGCCTGTCCCCCAGCACTACATATTCAGATCTAGCTTGACAGTCTTCAAAGCACACTGCTGTAAATTCCTTGTTGAGGAGCTAAGATCTAGTACAAGGACACAGGTCCTCAGGAGCTACCTTAATAAGTACTAAGCACCACAAACACTTTAGTAACAGCTTTCTGTGGCAGTGTGGAGCCAGCCTCTCCCTGTACTTTGGAAATATTTTTATGTTGCTATGATGTAAAACATAGATGAGTTTTATTTCTTCTATTAATTCAATGCAGAGAGAGTCCTTTGTTCCAGATAAGGTCAATGGAACTGAAAAACAAATTTCCAAAGTCAAAGTATTGAGTTCTCAGTTCTACACCCTGTCTGTGTTAAACACCTCTTTTTTAATGAGTACCACAAAGTTCCCTAATCTGACCACTGCTTCACTATGCAACAGTCAAAAATCACCTTGGCATGACAACGCTATGTTCCTTTCTCTCTCCATCTGATTTCTTATTCCTATTGACCTTCAGGCCACCATACACTCCCTCCTGTCAGTCACTACTACAGTGGTCTATGCCTTTTCCAGCTTCTCCTGGATATTTCCAATCAGTCCAGCCCACATCCCTGTTCATGGAGCAGCACTGACAGCTTCGATGTTCTATTTCTCACCCTGTCAGAGGAAGCAGGGGGAGGGCTGTGGGGAAGTGTCTATAAAGTCTACAGCAGTGCACAGTGGCGTCCTTGGCCTTCACAGTCACTCTCCATTCACTCACTGACTCACCCAGAGCAACTTCCAGTCCCAGAAGCCCCATTCGTGACAAGTGCCCTATATAAGTGAACCATTTTTTTATTTTTACACTATATTTTTACTGTACGTTTTCCATGTTTAGATATGTTTAGATACATAAATACTTACCATTGTGTTACCATTGCCTACAGTATTTAGAACAGTGACATGCTGTAGAGATTTGTCCCCAGGAGCAATAGGCTAAACCAGGTTTGTGTAAGTGCACCCTATGATGTCTAAATAAGGGCAAAGTCACAAAATGATGCATCTCTCAGAATATATCCCCATTGTTAAGCAACACATGACTGTAATCAAAAATAAAACATGACGGAAATGGGTACATTTATATATATATTACATTTTAAAAGTAGCCAGTGAAATGGAGACAGGATCACCATAAAAAAATAGATACCCCTACCCTAAACAAGAGCAATGCAAATCTTTCATTAATTTTTTTTTTAAGGTAAAAGGTGGGTTATCAGCTGGTCCAGGTCAAAGTTCCTTGCCAGGAAATCAGTCACTAGTTTTGGAAAACTATCTGCTTTTCCAAGCACATATTTCCTCTTTAGACTTTCCCAAATAATATTTAAATTTTATTATATTTGCTTCTTCTGTCTCCTGCATTTTTACCTTTCCCCTACATTGGACTATTGTCAAGAGCACACAAATAAGCTATTCTCCCATCGTAAGAAACAAAGGCAAAAAAGAAACCCATAAAAAACCTTTCATGACCCCACATCTCCTTCTAGCTGCCCCATATCTCTGTTCCTTTTACTGAAAAACTACTTTACAGAAAAGCTCATCTCCAATTCACGGTTTCCAGTCCCACTTCCTGTCCTGCCATCCTCTCCTGAGCCCACTCAGCTCCCTGCTCTTCAGCTCTTGTCAAGGTCACCCGTGACACAGACACGCTCAGTGCGAGGCCAAAGCTTGTTCTCTTCCCTCAACATTATCCGGAGCACAAAAATGAGGGGCTGCTTGGTACAAAGGCGGTTCTTTAGGGCTGGCTCCTTAGAGGAAAGAAGACTTGAACTGACAGACAAACAATAAGAGATTTAAGCTGAGCCTCCTCTATTTGACCATTTGTGCAGTGTGGGGAGATTACAGATTTTTCAGGAATATTAAAAGTAAAATTCATTCATTCAGTAAGTATCTACTGGGCATAGTACCAGGCACCATTTCAGTGGCTGGAAATATAGAAGAGGCAAAATACACCAGGTCCCTGCCCCCTCAAGAAGCATGGGAACCCTCTCATTTTACTGCAGAGGCTGACAACGAAAAAGCAGGGATGTGATCCAGTGACAGCTGGAGGAGAAAAAGAGAGTGAGGGCCAGAGGCAGTGCCGGAGGGACAGACAAGGTGGGGAGCGGGAGGGAATGCTGTTTTCTAAAGCTCAGGGAGGGCCTGCCTGATTAGGTGACATCGGGCAAAAACATAAAGGAAATGAGCCAGGCAGGAATCTCGGGAAAGAATATTCCAGGGAGAGGGCAGGGTAAATGCAAAGGTGTTAAAGTGGAGTGTTGGCAAGTGAGAAGAGGGAGGAGGCCAGTGTGGCTGGAGCAGAGTGAGAGCAGAAGAATAGTAGCAGCTGGGGTCAGGGGGCCAGATCATCTGGCTATTGCATGTTTGGGAATTTTATTCTGAGAGAGAAAAGAAGCCATTAGAGGGTTTTGAGAGAGGTGTGATCTGATCTGACTGCCTTTTTAACAGTCACAATCTGGTTGCTCTGTGGAGAATGTTTTAGATGGGGGCAAAGGGTAAGAGAAGGGAGGCCATTTAAGAAGCTACTGTAATGCAGGAAGGAGATGATTATAGCTTGGACAAGTGATGAGGCTCGTGAGAAACAGTGAGATCCTGGTAAATATTTCAGGATTTGCTGAATTATTCACTGCATGGGAGAAAGAGTATAATCCAAGGTTTGGGGCCTGATTAACAGGAATTACGGAGCCATCATTTACTGAGATGAGAAGACTATGAGAAGAGTAAGTTGGGGGTTAGGTCAGAGGTGGCAGCAGGAGTGGTTTGGGGCAGTTTAATTTTGCACATTTAACGAATATCTAAGTGGATATGTCAGATAGGCAGTTGGGCATATGAGTTTGTAGCTCAGGTGGTGGTCTAGGCTGAAGATATAAACATAAAGCCATGAGACCAGAGGAGATTATCTTGGAAGTACCTGTAAATAAGGAAAAGGTCTGAGGACTGAGCCCTAGGGGACACCAAAGTTGGAGATCTGAGCATATGGAGGCTCCAGCAAATATTTCTGAAAGGAGTGACCATTGAGGTAGGAGGAGAGGAAACAGAACAAGAACAACAAACAACAAAGTAATATCTAAAAGCCAAGTGGACAGAGTGTTGGGGAAATGGGGAGGCATCAGCTTTATCAAATCCTGCCGATAGTTCACATAAGACCAGGACTGAAAATTGACCATTCTGGTGTGAATCTCAATTGTCCCTATAAAATGCAACAATCCCTTTTGGTTTGTTTATTTTGGCTCTGGGTCCAAAATTTTTTTGCTGATGCTATTGAGGATTACTTTTTCATACATGTTCTTGCATATATTGAGAAAAATGGATATAATTAGCACTTCCTATCCAATAAAATGATTCCCATAAAGAGATTGCTGGTGCCTCCCATTAAGGCCTTTCAGGAACTTGAGTTGAAAATGCTAATATTAAAAATGTACCCACCAATATTAGTCTTAAATCAAGGTGAGGGATGACCAATCATCTTTTATATCATTGTGGTCACAGTCTCATGTTAGATAACTTCATACCCATCTTGAGAATCAAGACCTTTAAGGGAGATATGATGAGACAATAGGCTTCTCTCACTCCTCAAAGCAACAGAGTTCAAGTCGGCCCTCCCAGGCCAGAGGCTCCACTGTTCTTACCTCCAAAAATGCATCCTTTCCATGTGCGTCCAGTGAAGAGCAGCATAGGGTTGTAGGTGAGCATCTTGGCTGATGGAGGAGCACCTACCACCACACTGGTCCTATAGTTCATATGGCAGGATGCGAGGGCATCAACCTAAGTTTAAAATGAAGGAGGCTATTTGTTTGTCTCATAGTATCACATGGGCTCATAAATGCCCTACATACTCTCACAGTTCTAGTAGTTAGTTCAAGTTTCCAAGTCACGACACTAAATTAGGCCCACATGCCATTTGTTTTCTGCTTGTCTCTTAAAATTCTCAACATGGCTCTAGTCTTAATTTAGTCTTTATAAATTTGCCCTTTAAGGCAGAAAGCAGAAATTGTTGTGATTGGTGTTCAAGACATTTTCAGTGTGCCATGGATGAAAGCTTAGGGGGAAATTCCTGTGATATCAACCAATATCATTATTCCAGATAAGCTTTGGAAAGTCATTTGACTAAACTAAATTGAATTAACTATACTAAATCAATTAACCTAGTGTGGTTTTTTATGTCTAGTGTGAAAATTAAAATATTAAAATGTAAGACAAAGGGGTTTCTCTTTTTTGGTGGCATTTCTGAAACTAACCCCACATTTTCTGGTCATTCATCCATCCGGGTTTTCATTAATACAGCAAGTCCTTGAGTAATGCCATTTCATTCAATATTATCAATAAGAAAAAGCAATTGATTCCTGGCCAGGGCCACTATCTGTGTCTGTGGAGTTTGTACATTCTCCCCACGTCTGCACGGTTTCTTCCAGAGACTCTGGTTTCTTCCCACATCCCAAAGATGTGCACATGCAATGGACTGGCCTGTCTCAATTGTCCCAGTCTGATGAGTGTGGGTGTGGGTGTGAATGCCCTGCTATGGAAGGTTCTCCTGTCCAGGGTGGGCCCCGCCTTGTACTGAGCTACTAGGACAGACTCTGGGCACTCGAGATCCTAAATTGGAACAAGCCGGTTGGAAAATAATTAGTTTAGTAGTTTTAATTAATCTTTCTTAAATGTATTTACAGGCTCACATTTATTTAATTTGTTTAGTATTGGAAGTGTTTTGGGTCTTTATTTAGAATTTTGGTGATGTTTTTGTGAGCAGAGATATGCTATAGGAGCTTAACGCTTGTTTATATCAATTAGTCCATAGCAAAATTGGTTTTGTTATATGTCCTTTCACTTAAAGTTACAGTTTCCAAAAACCTATGGAGAACTTTTAGTGAGAACTTACTGTACTTTTTTGACTAGTTGCTAGATTGTAGCAATGGATGTTGGCATTTTTCAGAGATCAATGTTCATCGATATATCATCTGGAAATCAACAGCCCTAACAATATATCCGATATCTGTAAACGTACCACCTAGAATGATATCTGTTTGTATGGAGTAATTCTAAGCAGCACTAGAAAAGGAGTATGACAACAATGGTAAATTAAAGACTGTTTGTAAATTACCAACAGTATTAAAGTAAATTGAATCTACTACTCAGTCATGTGCAAGATTGGCTTTGTATCATATTTCAGACTCTCCTTACCCTGCCCCAGGCTGGGACTTCCTTACCCAGAAGCTCTGCACCTGTTTCTACATGGAGGGCTGGTGCTACTGGCTGCCACAATGGAGCCATGTTTGAAAAAGTTGAAGGTTCCTATTCTAAGGGAATTCAGATAAAGGAAAAGAAATCTCAGGTATAAAGAGTGAAAAGTTGGATACATCATAGATTTGGGGGAAGAGACTGCCAAATTTGGAACAGTTCACTTATTTCCCCCTGGATCTCATCTCTCCTCAGGGAGTTACTCTGTGGTGTTTGGCTTGCTGAAGTATAACGGATGGGATCACCTTTGCCAATAAATCCACATATTCAAACAAGGAAGAGAACACAGGAATTTGTTTGGATGGTTGACTACCTTGAACTCTGATCACATGAGAGTGGTGTGATGTGATACCTCAGTCATGCAGACCTGCTCATAAGCTTACGACTTTTTAGACAAAATTGCTTTGTGCTTACCAGTTTTTGCCTAATAAGTATTTCCATAATTATTTGTTAATAAAGCTGTGGAAAATACCTTGTGCAATCAAATAGCTTGCGTATTGTGTGGCTCCCCTAATCTTCGCTCTCACATTGTTTCAAGATGCCCAACAACTTCAAAAGTGTAGCTCACAGTGTTGCCTGTCATTTCTGACAGCACCTCACTGATGGGCTTGGTAGAGTCCTTGGGGCTAATGCAGTCAGTGGCTCCTACTGCAGCAGCCTTGGCCTTCCCAAATTTGTCTTTGTTAAGGTCAATTCCAGTGATCTTGGATGCACCAGCTGACTTACAGCCCATGATGACTGAAAGGCCAACTCCTCCCAGGCCAGAGACAACACAAGTGGAACTGGGGGTGACCTGTGAAGAGAAACCTACCTACTACCTACCTGAGACCTTCATTTGGATGTCTCACAGGTATCTCAAGCTGAATATGTATAAAGCTGAATTCTTAAATTTCTTATCCCCTGCCCCTCAAACATTTTTACACCTACTACAATTTTTCATCATTGATCTTTCCTCTCCATTACCTTATATGCAATCCAACAGCAAGTCCTGTTAACTTTACCTGCAAGGTATATTTTAAATCTCTCCAGGTACAAACTTCTGGTTGTCTTCTCCCAGTGGTGTCCCATGAACAGAGCTTAATTCTCCCAGGGATGATCTATGACAACACACGTGTGTCAACTAGAGAAATTCACTCAAATCTTGGTGTCAGCGTTTCTATTGGGGAACATAGATGTAACCTCAGCTACTCAGACCCCAGCACCACCAGAGGTCAAGCTGATGGCTCAAAGCCCCAGGCACTCAAAAAACGCATTCACCATAAACCACAGCGTTAGCATAAACTATCTGGCATAGCCCAAGGTCTCAGGTACAAAGACACTCATATCAGGCAGAATACTCCAAAGATTCAAAAGTTATCTCCCGGGAGCTGATCAAGAGCCAGTCCTGAAGACCTCTGGAATGGTCAGACACAGATTTTTATTAAAGAACACTACAGGGATCAGAGCAGTGAAGAAAAACAATAGCAAAAAGTAGAACCTTATAATATTTTAAATTACTAAAATATTTTAAAATTATGTACATTTAACACTTTTATTTTAGACTTCTACCATAATGATATGGAAAATTTACTATCGCTATTAATTTCTAGGTGCTATTCTTTAGAACAGGAAAGTTGGGAAAGGGAGAAAAGTTGTTGGTTTATTATTGTTGTTGGTTTTGGTTCTTGTTTTTTTGGGTTTTGCTGCTGTTGGGTTTTTGTTTTCGTTTTTGTTTCTCTGGGTAGAGGGAACAATCTGAAGTTAGCAGAGATTAGAGCCATGATCCATTTAAAGGCTCAGAGGCAGGGTGACTGGAGGGTTAAGAAACTGTCAGTTTACAGTTGGATGACTGGAACCTAGGGAGAATTGTTTAGAGGTACAGTTCCTTAATGATTAAAAATATAACACTTCATAGTCACCATAGCCTAAAGCTTACTAGAGATTAAATAAAAAAGCACTATAGTGCGGAATAGAGACTTTTTCCATACCTTCCTGGAGCTTATCGCCTAATAAGTAAAACTAAAGATATAAGACTTTGAGATTTAGGACACATACTATTAATGAAGCAGTCATGTTCCCTTGAATAATGGAAGAAGTTTCTGTTAGATGGAATAGAGAGAAAAACAAGAACTTCTCTGAGCAAGCAGGTGATTTTAAACTTAGTGATGTTAAGGCACCAATCACATAAGGGCTCAGGAGATGAGCATTCCAGACAATCAGAATATATGTGTAAATGCCTCCATGCAGGAACAGCTCAGCAGGCTTCAGGATCCTGAAAGAGGCAAGTGTGGCTGGATCACAGTGGGTGAGATGATTTTGTTCTAAGTATGAAAACTACTGAAAGATTTTTGGCCAAAAAAGTAATGTAGTCCTATTTGTTTTATAAAATTAATTTGGTTTGCAAATGGAGAATTATTAGAGATGGTCAAGAAGATTAATGAGAACAACAGAAGGGAGGCCATAGCATCTGTTCAGTCAAGAGGAATTGTGTTCCCACCTCCAAATTCATATGTTGAAGTCCCACCTCCAAATTCATATGTTGAAGTCTTAACCCCCAGTACCTCAGAATGTGATCTTATTAGGAGATAGGGTCTTTACAGAGGTACCCAAGTTAAAATGAGGTGATTAGGGTAGGCCTAATCCAACGTGACTGGTGTCCTTATAAAAAGGGGAATTTGGACACAAAGACTGGCATAAGTGGAAGACAATATGAAGGGACACAGTGAGAAAATAGCCAAGGAAAGCTGCCTGGAACAGATCCTTCGCTCACAGCCCTCAGACAAAAACAATCCTGCCAGCACCTTGATATTGGGCTTCCAGTCTCGAGAATGTCAGACAATAAATTTTCTATTTAAACCACTTAGTCTTAAACTCATTTCTGTTTAAGCCATTAAGTCTCATACTCACTGAAGATTCCGAACCTAATACCAGTCATCATGTGTGAGCCCTCTCATCAAGTGATTTACAATATTGTTGCCTCTGGCTCTCTTTGAATCTCAGTGTCTGTCTATAGTAAATTGGTGCTTTATGATAGAACCAGAATACAGATGTTACCATGTGGCCAGCATAAAAGTAGATTTTTATAGCCAGGCTCTCTTAAGACTCTTAATGAAAGGTAAAGGGAATGTTGTGCAAGAAGGTGAGGGACAAAGTCTTACTGTCACTACAGTGCACAGGTAAGAGAAGGTCAAAGAAAGACTGGCAGCAACACCTACTCAACAACCTGGTGTCCAAACCAATGGTTAGGCTCTGTCCAAAGGAATGGGGGAAACACTCCAGGAAGTTGTTTCTCTAGGCACAAATGAGTTTCTCATTCTTTGGGAAAAGTAAGTAATCTCAATACTATCTGACTTTGAGAAGATTTTTTTTAAAGTTATTAGTCATGATTCCTAATCATTTTTTATCAGAATCTTATCAATAAAAATTCAACAAATAAAAGTGTTAATAGAGCAGATTAGTAGTGTTGTTTTTAATGGATAATTGTCATTATTTTCATATCCAGTATGACAATATCTTTAATAATAAACAAGAACCAGTAAGAGAATTAATATACAACATTTAGGAAACATCTCCTTATTTAAGAATCCAACCTCACAACAATGATTTACTCAATAAAGGTGTGATAACATTTTAGGCTTATGTACTCTAAGGCTCATTACCTTAATCCGAACTTCTTTAGCCTTTGATAGGGCAACTTCTATTTCCTCAATGGAAAACAGTTTATTTGGCTCCCATAACACAGCTGCTTTGCATTTAATAACCTAAGAAATTGGTGAGAGTTGCAATGGGTCATAATTATGTCTTCACAAATACAGATTCCCCAAATTTAAAAAAATATATCTAACAAAGATTTCATATAATATTCTAATTTGCCCAGGATGATTTTCATAAAAAACTAGAATTGTAATCCTTAGAGATCATCTTGTGAGCACCTGTTTTGATGTATGAGAAATGTAGCCCACATGATGGATCCATGGTCACATAGCACATGAGAAGCAGGGCTGGACTAGATCTGGGCTACAGCCTCTTCAGCCCTTTGCTATTTTTGCTTGTGGTCACATAATATTTTACTAAATCAGGTACTACAGTTTCAAATTAACAAAACTGTTGTCTTTGTATCACTTATTCACAAGGACAACTCTATAAAACCAAATTTTATTTGCTAATTTTTCTGCAAGAATTTAAGCCAGTATCTAAGTGCTGTATAATCATGTTGCAATGGGGAAGAAATTTAAAATGATCATGCTAGAGATGAAGGAAGCCATGAATGTCATGAAGTATATAGACTGAGTTCCTGGGTGACTCAACCTGGAACTTTTCATCTCTGTATCCCTGTTTTGGCACCTAGCCCAGTGTTTGCATCTTATTGGTCTTGATAATTATGCAAGTTACAGCTTCTCATCTTACAGAAGAGGAAATAGGGTGGAGATACTCAAGGACTAGCCTCCAGTGTTCAAGGAAATTGTTTTTGCTGAGATTATCAAATTCTAAGAGTGAGAGAGAGAGAAAAACTCTATCTTCCCACACCCAAATCTGTCTAGAAATCCTATAAAATATTATAATTAATTTGTGCAGATGCAAAATGAGTTATCCCTCATCTTAGTTGTCAACTAATGCAACACTCCTGCAGGGCTCCTTTAGAAGGTTACATGGCTCTTTTAAAAACATTAAACTTGAGAAATACTGTGCTAGAAACAGATGGGTGGCTGAAAGCCATCAGTGACTCAAACTAGTATTAATCCTAAGCCTCCCTCAGGAAAATGTTTTGGGTCACAGTGTAATGTGGCCCAATGTTGAAATTAGAATTGTACACCACAATTTCACACTAATTCCAACTGGATTAAGAGTTGAGATTTGTTTTTAAAATCAAATTACTTTATCAGTAAAGACATAAATATCAAATATATGGAGCATGGAGGGAGTTTTACCTTAAGAATGATAGGAAAAAGTCATAAAGGAAACTTCCAAAAATGAAAATTTTGTATATTGAGAAACAGTAACTAAATCTGCCAAGTTTAACTAATTTAAGCCAGAGTCTGAGGAAAAGAATCCTTACAGCAAAAATGAAAAAATAAACATTTTTATACATACAATGCTCAATTAAATTTCTAAGGAAAGCATGAAGACATTCACTCCTCCTACTCCTGCCTTCCCATGTACCATACTCACACCCAGAGACATGCAAGAATAAGGGGGAAATTTCAAGTTAATAAATATATCGTGAAGTGCTCATTCTCCTCTGTTATAAAATGGCCTTTTTGAAGAGGGAAGAAGGCTGCACTCTTGACAAGAAGCAGAGCGCCCTTGCTCCCAGCTAAGGACTGGATTTACCACTAAAATACTGCATAAACAGCTGAGAAAAACAAGAGAAATATACCTGAGTGGACATATTTCAAGTAAGGAGCACTGAAGAAACATCATAGAGTCTGGTAAGAGGGGGACATAGAAAGAGGGAGTCCCTCTGAAGCCTGTGCTGGGCTCCGAGGCCAGAGGGTTAGAGGCTAAAAAGCTCCCTCCCCTTGGGAGTGTGGACTGGCCTCCAAAAGCAGGGATCCCACACCCCGAGAGCAGAGGGGAAGGGAAGGAGCACCCCACGCACAGACCAGAGGGAGCCAGAGGAACAGTGTGCCTGCGAGGAGGGGACCGCTCCTTCCCAGTGAAACAACGCACCTAATGGCAGCACCTGGGACAGGGGATTTTCAACCTAGAAGCTGACCACAGGGGGAGGCTGTTCTGCAGGGGGTGGCTTCCAAATAAAAAGGGGCCAGAGGGCTGCACTCAGCAGTGACCTACAGGGACCCTCCGCCTTCCTGTAAAGCATTGGGTAGAAGCCCAGAAAGCATTTGATCTGTGTGGCACGGGGAAGGGGAAGAGAGCCCCCCCCCACCAGAGAGGGACCAGAGTTGCCAGTGGGGCAGGTAGGGTCTCCAGCCCCCAGAGCTGCTAATGGGGTGAATCAGATTTTGACCTGCTCTGAGGGGAGCTGGGATAGCGCACAAGGAGCTGCCCCAGCTTCACTGAGATCAGCTGTGCAGGAGACCTGCTAGATTTCAGGAGGCTCTGAGTTATGGTGGTTCTGTATTTTAGTTGTAATTTTGATGTGGTTGTGGGAGGCAGTGGGTACAGCTGTTACCTACAGTGCCATCTTGTTTGCTCTCTGTCTTCCTGTCTATGTTTGAGCGTTTGTTTGTGTTTGTCTATTTAATTTGTATTTTTAATTTTTCAACCATTTTCCTATTCCTATCCTCTACCCTCAGTTTTTTGCTTACCCTTCTTTCCTTTCAAAATCTTTTCTCTGCCCATTTTATTTCCCAGTAGCTTCTCTACTTTTAACTTTTTACCTTATTTTATTATTTTACTATTAGCAATAATACCCTTCTCTCTCACTTTTTTTTTTTCTTCAGCATTTGTGTTCTCATTTCACTCTCCCAATTCTACTTTCTCTTTGGTTGTTTTCATTGTGATTGTCAGGATATTTTGTAAGTTACTGTTGTGTTTTGTTTTGCCCTGTCAGCACCTGTACAACAGCTCACACGGTGTAGTTGTGGCTGAACCTCAAAGTTAGCCAACCTGAGAGGAAGGTCTTCCCATGAACAGGTCAACAATCTAGACCAAATCATAACAGGAGAGCCCAAATAAACCCACAAAGGGACACCCACAAAAGGGACATGCCTAGAGCATATAACTCAGAAGTACAAGAAAAATGCACCTCTGGGCTCCACTGGACATACACTACAAAATCCCACCCCACAAAACTGGGAGACAGCAAATATATCTAATATATAGATACAAACACTAAGAGTCACTAAAGTGCGGAGACAAAGAAACAACCCCCAAATTTTTTAAAAAAAGGAAAAATCGCCGGAAAAAGACCTTGAAAAGATGGAGTTAAGCAAGTTATCAGAAATAAAGTTCAGAGTAACGGTTACAAAGATGCTCAAGAAAATTGCTAAGAACCACAAGACATTTAATGGGAAGATCCAGTAACTTAGTGAAAGCTTCATCAGCATGAAAAAATATATAGATATGATAAATAACAACCAGGTAGAAATGAAGACTAGTATATCTGATTTCAAGAATAAGCTGGAAGGAATTAAAAGCAGGCTCAATGAAGCAGAGGATAGAATAAGTGAATCAGAAGATAAGGTAGGAAAAAACACTCAATCAGAGCAGCAAAAAGAAAAATCGCTTAAAAAGCATGAAAACAGTTTAAGGGAATTTGGGGACAACATGAAGTGAAACAACATTCACATTATAGGGATAACAGAGGGGGAGGAAAGTCAGCAATGGATAGAGAACTTGGTAGAAGAAATAATGACAAAAACTTCCCTAACCTGGTGAAGGAGAAAGCCACACAAGTTCAGGAAGCATGGATGGTTCTAAACAAGAGGAAGCCAAAGAGACCCACTCCAAAACACATCATAATTAAAATGGCAAATGTTAAGGACAAAGAGAGAATATTAAGGGCTGCAAGAGAGAGACAAGCAGTTACTTACAAGGGAGCCTGCATAAGGCTGACAGCAGAATTCTCAATAGAAACACTTCAGGCCAGAAGGGAGTAGCATGAAGTTCTCCAAGTAATTAAAAGCAAGAACCTGCAACCAAGACTGCTTTATCCAGCAAGGATATCATTTAAAATTGAAGGTGAAATAAACAGTTTAGCAAATAAAAGAAGGCTAAAGGAGTTTCAGTACCATCAAACCAGCATTGTAAGAAATGCTAAAAGGACTACTTTAATAAGAAAAAGGAAGATTGAGAGAAAGGTACATCAGCAAAAAGGGGAAAAATGGCATTAAATAAATATATATTGATAATAACCTTAAATGTAAATGGATTAAATGCTCCAATCAAAAGACATAGGCTAGCTGAATGGATAAGAAAATATGACCCATATATATGCTGTCTACAAGAGACCCAGCTGAGAGCAAAAGATTCACATAGGCTGAAAGTTAAGGATGGAAAAAAATATTCCATGCAACTGGAAACAAAACAAAAAAAGCTGGAATAGCAATACGTATTTCTGACAAAACAGACTTCAAAATAAAGACTATAACAAGAGACAAAGAGGCCACTACATGATACTAAAGGGATCAATCCAACAGGAGGAAATAACCCTTATAAATATATATGCACCCCAATATAGGAGCATCTAAATATATAAAAAATTCTTGTGGACTTTAAGGGGGAGATCGAGGGTAACACAATCATAGTGAGGGACTTTAACACCCCACTGTCATCACTGGACAGATCATAAAGACAAAAAATCAACAGGGAAATAGAGACCATGAATGACACACTAGACCTAACGGATTTAATTGACATTTACAGAACATTTCATCCCAAAGCAGCAGAATATACATTCTTCTTAAGTGCACATGGAACATTCTCAAAAATAGACCACATGTTAGGGCACAAAACAAGTCTCTACAAGTTCAAGAAGATTGAAATCATATGAAGCATCTTCTCAGATCACAATGGCATGAAACTAGAAATCAACCACTATAAAAAAACCTCAAAAATATTCAAACATATGGAGGCTAAATAGCATGTTATTAAACAATGAATGGGTACCAATGAGATCAAAGAAGAAATCAAACACTTCCTGGAAAAAAAAGAAAATGAATAGACAACAACCCCAAATCTATGGGACACAGTAAAAGCAGTCCTGAGAGGAAAGTTCATAGCATTACAGGTATACTTCAAGAAACAAGAAAAAGCTCTACTAAACCTGCTAACACAACAACTAAAAGTATTAGAAAGAGACCAGAAAGTAAAGCCCGAGGAAGTAGAAGGAAGGAAATAATAAAGATCAGAGCAGAAATTAATGACAGAGAGACTAAGAAAACTATACAAAAAAATCAATGAAACCAAGAACTGGCTCTTTGAAAAGATAAACAAGATTGATGAACCTGTAGCCAGACTCACCAAGAAACAAAGAGAGAGGATCCAAATAAATAAAATCAGAAATGAAAGAGGTGATATAACAACTAACCCAATAGAAATACAAGGGATTGTAAGAAAACACCAAGAGCAACTATCTGCCAACAAATTGAACAACCTGGGTGAAATGGACAAATCCCTAGAAGCAAATTCCTAGAAGCAATCTTCCCAAAGCTGACTCAGTAAGAATCCAAAAAACTGAATAGGCCAATAACAACGAATGAAATTGAAGCAGTAATCAAAAAACTCCCAGCAAACAAAATTCCCGGACCAGATGGATTTACAGGCAACTTTTACCAAACATTCAAAGAAGAATTAACACCTATCCTCCTCAAACTATTTCAAAAGATCCAAGAGGAAGGAACACTTCCAAACTCTTTTTACAAGGCCAGCATTAGCCTAATTCCAAAACCAGATAAAGACACTACAAAGAAAGAGAATTACAGGCCAATATCCCTGATGAACAAAGATGCTAAAATCCTCAATAAAATACTAGCAAACCAGATCCAGCAATACATTAAAAAGATCATACACCACGACCAAGTGGGATTTTTTCCAGGGATGCAAGGCTGGTATAATATTCAGAAATGAATACATGTGATACACCACACAGACAAAATGAAGGACAAAAATCATATGTTCACATCAATAGATGCAGGAAAAGCATTTGACAAAATCCAGCACCCATTTTTGATAAAAACTCTCAGTAAAGTGGAAAAGGGGCACATACCTCAATGTAATAAAGGATATATACAACAAACCTACAGCCAACATCATACTCAATGGTCAAAAACTAAAACCATTTCCCTTAAAAACAGGAACAAGACAGGGACAGGGTTGTCTGCTTTCACCACTCTTATTCAATGTAGTACTGGAAGCCCTTGCCACAGCCATCAGACAGGAAGAAAACATAAAAGGTAGCCAAATTGTAAAGGAGGAAGTAAAACTGTCATTATTTGCAGATGGCATGATATTGTACATAGAAATCCTAAAGACTCCACCAAAGTACTCCTGGATTTGATAAATGAATTTGGCAAGGTAGCTGAATACAAAATTAACATCTGAAAACAACGGTATTTTTATGCACCAAACTCTCAGAGAAACTAAAAAAGCAATACCACTTACCATTGCAACTAAAAAAAATAAGATACTTAGGAATAAACTTAATCAAGGAGGTAAAAGACCTATACTCGGGAAACTACAGGACACTGAGAAAAGAAATAGAGGAAGATATAAACAAATGGAAGAACATACCATGTTAATGGATTGGAAGAATTAATATCATTAAAATGCCCATACTACCCAAAGCAATCTATAGATCCAACGCAATTCCTATTAAAATACCAACAGTATGTTTCACAGAGCTAGAACAAATATTCCAAAAATTTAAATGGAAGTGAAAAAGACTCTGAATAGCCTCAGCAATCCTGAGAAAGAAGAACAGAGGTGGAGGGATCACTTTACCAGATATCAAACTATACTACAAAGCCATCATAATCAAAACAGCCTGGTATTGGTACAACAATGGACATGTAGATCAATGGAACAGAACAGAGACCCCAGAAATAGACCCATGCCATTATGGTCAGTTAATATTTGACAAAGGAGGCAAGAGTATCCAATGGAGTAAAGACAGTCTCTTCAGTAAGTGGTGCTGGGAAAACTGGACAGAAACATGCAAAAAAATGAAACTAGATCACCAAGTTACTCCATACACAAGAATAAATTCAATGTGGATAAAAGACTGAAATGTAAGTTGTGAAACCATAAAAATCCTGGAAGAAAACAGGCTCTAAAGTCACGGACATCTCACGTAGTGGAATTTTCACTGATACATCCCCTAAAGCAAGAGAAACTAAAGAAAAAATAAATGGGACTACATCAAACTAAAAAGCTTCTGCACAGCAAAAGAAAACAGCCTCAAACTACAAAGTAACCCCGCGATATGGGAGAACATATTTGCCAAGGATGCATCTGATAAGGGGCTAATTTCCAAAGTGTACAAAAACACATACAACTCAACAAGAGGAAGACAAAAAATCTAAGTAAAGAGTAAGCAAAAGCCCTAAATAGGCCTCCAAAGAGGACATACAGATGGTCAAGAGACATGAAAAAATGCTCAGCGTCGCTAATCATCAGAGATATGCAAATTAAAACCACAATGAGGTATCACTTCACACCTGTCAGAATGGCACCATCAACTAATCAACAAATGACATGTGCTGGGGAGGGTGTGGAGAAAGGGGAACCCTGGTACACTGCTGGTGGGAATGCAGACTGTTGCAGCCACTATGGAAAACAGTATGCAGGTTCCTCAAAAAATTAGAAATGGAACTGCCTTTTGACCCATTGATCCCCCTTCTAGGAATATATCCTAAGAATTCTGAAAGACTAATCAGAAAGAATATATGCACCCCTATGTTCATAGCATCACAATTTACAATAGCTGAGATCTGGAAACAGCCCAAGTGCCCATTAGTAGATGAGTGGATAAAAAAGCTGTGGGACATTTACACCATGGGATACTATGCTGCTATAAGAAGGACCTCGTACCATTGGGACAGTATGGATGGACCTGGAGAAAATTATACTAGCGAAATAGGCCAGGCAGAGAAAGACAAATATCACATGATCTCACTTATATGTGGAATCTAAAGAACATAATAAACTGATGAACAAAATAGATTGAGTGACATAGAAGCATGGAACAGACTGACGAATCTCAGAGGGAAGTTGGAGGGAGTGGGTGGGGAGAGATTAACCAAAGAATTTATAAGCATATATGCATAACCCATGGACACAGACAATAGTGTGGTGAAGGCCTGGGGTGAGGAGTGGGTGTGGGATTGAAGGGGTCAATGGGGAAAAAGGGGACATCTGTAATATTTTGAACAATAAATAATAAATAAATAAAATGGCCTTTTTAATGAAAATAATGACATATTCTATTAAAAGTTGATAATGACTTTTTACTTAAATAAAATACACAGTAGTATCAAAGGGATGGTGAAATAGGCACTGTTATTTATGTCAATGCTTTTGAAAAATAATTTGCAGTATACATCAGGACATCAGGATACTTAAAATGTTTTCTTTTATTCTTGCAGATAGTGACATTTTTAGCAAATTTATTAAGATATCTTTGAGATCTAAAAATTGTACATATTTATGGAATATAACGATGTTTTGAGATATATATATATATATATATAGTCAAAAGATCACCACAAGTTAAATAACATATTCATCACTTCTATGTGGTTACTATGGTGTGTGTGTGTTTGTGTGTGTGTTGAGATTTAACTTAAGATTTATCCTCGTAGCTAATTTCAATATAATATTGTTAACTATAATTACCATGCTGTACATTAGATTTGCAGAACTTATTCATCTTGCATAACCAAAACTTTGTACCCTACTTAAGAATATTTTGACATTTTCACCCTATAATTCCATATTTTAAAATCTACTTTAATAAAATGCTAAATTCAGAAAAATTCTAATATAGATTAGAAATCATCATAGCACTATTTATAAAGGGAAATATGTAAACAATATGTGCAAACAAATATGTAAATAATAATAGAGAAATGATTAAATAAACTGTGGTAAATCTCAATGTAATATAGTAAGTGTTGTAGGTCTAATTTAACATATATTTATGCCTAATTCAGAGTCAGCAGTTATAATTACTAATTCTCATCATAAAAACAAATTAAATCCACCAGGTAAAAGCCCCACCAGTCATTCAGGCTTGAGTGTGAGCCATTGTTTTAGCTGCAAACACTGAAGAAACCAGGCATGTCTTGCAGGTATCATCACACAAAGTTAAGCAGGTGTGGACAAAACGGGCATTCTGAGTCTCAGCCTTCAAACCAAAGAAACCAAACTTTATCTCAGCAATGAAAGGTTGTTTACTCATGAACAAAGGAAAGGAATACCAACATGGGTGGTGCCAGTTCAAATACAAAAATACTCATTTGGTAAACTCCCTCTTAAGGCCTTGGCACAACCTTGTAACATATTAATCTAAAAAAACAAAATTTTATTTTAAAAAGTGTTATTGAGTGAGGTTTAATGTCTGCATAATCTTTATGGTCCTAATCCCTTCTCCAGGAGAACTGATTGGATGATAAAATGTCAAAAACTGCAACGTGGAAGGTAACCTATTTTTTTAAAAAGTTGAGCTGAAAGAGTTCACAGTAGGCTTGGGTAATATAGCACATCAGTCCTAATTTGAGGTTTGGAGAAGCTGCAGCTAACTCTCTGCTGCAAATCTTTTCACAGTGTTTTTATGAAATTCTGGGGCCAAATATTTCAGGGTCCTGAATCTCTTAAATGCTGTGAGCTTGGTCAACTCCAAAAGTTTCCAAGAGCCTCCAAGAAAACATGCATATCTCTAAGTACCCATGCAACTCTAATTTTTTCAGGATAGAATACACCAAAAAGAACTTTGAGAGTCTCCTGCAGGAGTAAGGGCTTTGGTGTCAGATACACCTAGTTCAGGACCTGGAGCCTTGGGGGCAAATGCAAGATTTCAGCTACCACATTTGTAAAATGGAAATAACCATCAATAAGTTGCACACATGTCCTGCGGATCAGTGGTAAGGATCTTAAGGCACTTCTATACAGCCTGGATCATAATAATAGCAAATAGGCCCGGCCTGTGTGGCTCAGCCATTGAGCATCGAACTATGATCCAGGAGACTGAGGTTCGATTCCCAGTCAGGGCATATGCCTGGGCTGCCGACTTGATCCCCAGTAAGGGATGTGCACTGATATGCAGCCAATCAATGACTCTCTCATCACTGATGTTTCTGTCACTCTCCCTCTCCCTTCCTCTTTCTGAAATCAGTGAAGATTTTTTTTTTTAATAGTAGCAAATAGGATTATTATCAATTTGGTTCCCATTGGTAACCAAAAGTTTACATTTTTAAAATACTTAAAATGTAACTACGTGGAACAAAATGACCTGGAGTCCAGGTTCAGTAAAACTGTCTTGCTGAAATCAACTGTGCGGACCCAGAAGCCTCCGCTGAGAGCTTGGAGCTCAGAATCTTCTCCTTCTGGAGGTGCTACCAGATATTCAGGTGGAATCAAGGGGGCAGAATATGATCCACATGTGTGTTTGCCCAGGACTGAGGGGGTTCTTAGGATACAGGAAAGTTGGTGCTAACCCCAGGAGAGTCCCAGGCAAATGAGGGCTGTCATCTGTGCACACTCTGAATCACCTCAAGTCTGTGAGTGTGTGGGGTCCACGAGGTCATGTCAGCTTCCGAGCGTCAGCCCTCCTCTCTAACAGCCCTTCAGTGACAGCCTTCTGTCATGGGCACAATTCTGATCCCCCCCCCCCCCCCCCCCCCCAGTCTCAGAGGACAGCAGGAAAGAGAAAATGGCTATTGCAGTCAGAAGTAGGTGAAATACCAGCTCCAGCAGAGACTGGTAAGTGCTGTGGCAACACACTCAATGCTCTGAACTTCACAACTGCAAGGCATGTCTTGAGCCTGAGGTCATGTGTGGAAGTGTTTATTAACTGTCAAACACTCAAAAAACAAAAATCACAGTAAGTGATATCTCTAAGACTGAGCGAATAAGAAAAGGGCCATTGTGTGCACGGGGAAATGGCCCCTAGTTTTTTGCTGAATCATTCTTACTAGCAGAAATAGTTATGCAATTTTAACACTGAGCAGCACAAAACTGGTAGTCACCAGGAATCACCACGAACACTAACTTTTGCTCTGCCTTAGCCAACGCCAAACATTCTGGGTGAGGTTTCATTTGTTCCTAAAGTTTTCCCTCGCCAACACTTCAACACAGGTGGCTGCAGGCTGGAACCCATCCTTTGATCCTTGAGCTCTGCCAAGCCCTGTGAGAACCAGGCCTCGCTGGAAAGCAGGGTCAGGTGGGGATTCCGCAGCTCTGCCCAAATTTGGCAAATCCTTTCCAGGCTCATTGGGCCAGCTCTCAGCACTGCTGTGTGAGATGGTGCTGGGCAGTCTCAGAAATTTTCTTCTTCATGCACGCGTGCCCATGAAAAGAATCCAACGCAGATTTTTCATAAGGCAAGGGCTGCACCTCTGCTCCACATGAACTCTCCATTGTTCTGAGCTCACCAACGAACTACGCTGGCTGACCAGAGTTTCCATTCAAGATTAGGAATTGTGCAAAAGTATCAATAAATAAATGAAAAAGCCCACAGAGAAATCGGTTGTGCCAAGTGTCTGGCTGAGTACAACAGGAAAATAAGTCAGGGCACCAAGGCCTGGCCATCCTTCACTACACAGAGGAGCCCAGGGGCTGTTCCTCACAGAGACGGTCAGGCCACAAACTGTCCCAGCAACTGGAAGCGAGTGTGGCTGAGAACTGGAAGCAGAGGCCTCGGGGGGAAGGCAGGCATGGCTCCGGAAGGCACTGCGTGCACAGTCAAGTTCAGGGATTTGTTCTCTCTCGGCATCTATATCCAGAGCTCCCCACAGGGCTTCTCAGTAAACACAGGATTCTAGAATGTCAGCTCCAGAAGTGGCTGCAGACCTTCTCCACTGCAGAGTCCACTGCAGACGTCCCGGGGGCCAGGGCAGGCCGGCGAGGAGGCTCATCAGCCTCATGCCATCTCAACTCCCAGAGTCTTGCTTTAACCTGTTTTGTATTGGCAAGCCTGTGGGGAAAAGTTTTCTCTGGGCCTGTGTGGAAGGGGGAAAGAACTGTCTTGTGTTTTCTGCAGCACAGAAGTAGAAACATGGATGAAACTTTTAAAATTACTTGGCCTCAGTCTAAGGAAGAATTTTCCAATATTTAATGGGTTAACTAACTAAGTTTTTGAGCTGCTCACCGTTAAAAGGGCAGAGAGATCTGCAAGTAAGAGTACAGAGCAAACTCCTGCATTGTTCGGGAGGTCAGACTAGCCTTAGTATCATCTAAGACAGGAACATACGAACTGATCATGGGAAAGGCAAGGACCAGAAGAGACAGCACACTCACGGGTGTGAGCCCATGGAGGTCACTGTGAACTCCTTCCTTCGCTCAATGCACTGCTGTTTCTGCTGCTGGAAATGGGAAGCCAAGCCTGAGTCAACATATCTCAGCAGGTAAACTTCAGGGTCCTTGGGGTCTAAGTCTTATAAAACAATCATATAATGTTAACCTTGAAATGTAGGCTTGTCTGCAAGGAGGGGTGAGGAAAGTGAAAGGGAGGAAGAGAGGATACACAAAGACTTAAATTGTATAAAAACCATAGTGTATTTTTTTTATCTTAACACTCTTAACTTCTCAACTGTTTTTTCCATCTACCTGAATCAATGAAAGCTTTTGCAGACACAATGGGAATGCTGCTCTCACAGTGAATCAGCTATTTCTGTGTGTGCTGCTCCATCCAGACCCTCTTTGTGTGTTATATCATCTTTAGATGGTTAGAGAGTAGATCCAGGATAATGTTGAATCCCAGCTACATGGGATTCTGTAATAGGATGAGGTTATCTGGCGTCTAGAAATGTCTCTGCTTTGCAAGTTCAAGAACTTAATTTTATGAGTATGCCTAAATTTGATTAGATCCTGAAGGCTGATTCACATGCATCACACTCATGAAAAATTGATATGCTAGATACCAATTTATTAATTTATAATTTACTAATTAATAATGCTTGGCACTATAACTTTGAACAGTCTACACAAGGATCATGATGGACAGGTGTAATATTCAAAATATTTATCATGGGCACCTACTAATGAGAATGGATCCACAATCCATTATACTAGATGCCAGTTGGCTTGCAATTTCAGGTCACATTAAAAAGATGTCAGTTCTAGAAACGGGGGCAAGAGTTAATATTGAGTAACCCTACTACCTGCCAGACACTAAAATAGTATTCTCAAGTTAATTTGTGGTGATGTTTGCAAATATCTGTGAATGTACAAAATAATTGAATGGTATCCTTTAAATGAATGAATTGCATGGTAGGTGAATTATATATCAATAAAGCTGTTTTAAAGACAGAAATTGGCATAGTGTATTTTTTTTAATTTATCTTTATTGTTGAAAGTATTACAGATATCTCCTTTTTTTTCCCCCACTGACCCCCTCCACCCTGCATTCCCCTCCCCCCCAGGCCTTCACCACACTATTGTTTGTGTTCATGGGCTATGTATATATGCATGTAAGTTCTCTGATTAATCTCGCCCCACCCACTCCCCCAACCCCACCTTCCCACTGAGATTTACATTCTGTTCCATGCTTCTATGTCTCTGGATCTATTCTGTTCCTCAGTCTACTCTGTTTATGAGGTTCCACATAAGAGTGATATCATGTAAACCTGAATCAGGGGGACTCAGAAAACCTGAATAGGCTAATAAAAACTGATGAAATCAAAGCAGTAATAAAATAAAATAAAGTCCCAGCAAATGAAAGCCCTGGTCTGGATGTTGTCACAGGGGAGCTTTCTAATTCTTTAAGTTATAGGGTTAGATAGTTTATTAAAAATTTTTCTTCCTTTTTCCCGGCCGGGCGTGGCTCGGCGGTTGAGCGTCGACCTAGGATCGGGCGATCGGGGTTCGATTCCCGGTCAGGGCACATGCCCAGGTTGTGGGCTCGATCAGTGACTCTCTCATGGTTGATGTTTCTGTCTCTCTCTCTCCCTCTCCGTTCCCCTCTCTGAGATCAATGGGGATGTGTTTGAAAAAAAAAAAAAGTAAAATTTTTTCTTCCTTTTTGAGGTAGGCCTGCAGTGCTATGAACTTCCCTCTCAGGACTGCTTTCGCTATGTCCTACAGATTTTGGGTGGTTGTGTGTTCATTTTCATTTGTTTCCAGGAAGTTTTTTATTTTTTTCTTGATCTTATTGGTAGCCCATTCATTGTTTAATAACATGCTATTTAGCTCCCATGTGTTGGAATGTTTTTGAGTGTTTTTACTGTAGTTGATTTCTAATTTCATGCCATTGTGATCTGACATGCTTGATATGATTTCAATCTTCTTGAACTTGTAGAGACTTGTTTTGTGTCCTAACATGTGGTCTGTCTTTGAGCATGACCCATGTGCACTTGAGAGGAATGTATATTCTGCAGCTCTGGGATGAAATGGTCTGTAAATGTCAATTAAATCCATGTGATTTAGTGTGCTATTTAGAGTCACTGTTTCTGTAATGGCTTTTTGTCTGGAAAGTCTATCCAGGGAAGTCATTGGGGTGTTAAAGTCCCCAACTATGACTGTATTGCTGTTGACCTCTCCCTTAAAGTCCTTTAGGTTATTATTGATAGGTCCTTATTTATTGCCATTTTAATTCTTCATGCCTATGTTTCTCTCTCTCTTTCTTCTTATTACAGCAGTCCCTTTAACATTTCCTGCAATGCTGGTTTGGTGATGATAAATTCTTTTAGCCTTTTTTTTGTCTGGGAAGCTCTTTATTTCCCCATCTATTTTGACTGATAGCCTTGCTGGATAGAGTAGTCTTGGTTTCAGATCCTTGCTTTGCATTACCTTGAATACTTCATGCCATTCCTTTCTGGTCTGTAGAGTTTCTGATAAGAAATCCGCTGACAGCCTTATGGGACCTCCTTTGTAGGTAACAGATTGCTTTTCTCTTGCTGACTTTAAGATTCTCTCTTTGTCTTGAATTTTTGGCATTTTAATTATGATGTGTCTGGGCATGGGCCTCTTTGGATTCTTCTTGCTTGGGACTCTCTGTGCCTCCTGAACTTGTGTGATTTTTCTCCTTGACCAGGTTAGGGAAGTTTCCTGACATTATTTCTTCAAACAAATTCTCTATCCTTTGCTTATTCTCTTCCCATTCTGGAACTCTCATAATGCAAATATTGTTACATTTCATGTTTCACAGCCCCATTTGACTGTCCTGCTGTTTTTTTAATTTTTTCTTTTTGGATCTCTGGATTTCTGGTTGATTTTTTCTTCCCTGTCTTCTAATTTGCTGATCCAATCCTCAGCTTTCTCTAATCTGCTGTTTATTCCTTCCAATGTATTCTTCATTTCCTCTGTGTCTTTCTTCATTTCTGACTGGTCATTTTTCATAGTTTCTATCTCTTTTCTCATGCTGTTGAACATCCTTACAATCAGTATTCTGAACTCTGTATCTGATAGGTTGCTTATCTCCATTCCATTTAGCTCTTTTTCTGGAGACTTCTCTTGGTCTTTCATTTGCGGCTTGTTTTTGTCTCCCCATTTTGGCTGCCTATTTGGTTTGTTTCTATGTATTAGGTGGATCTGCTAGGACTCTGTCTTTTTGGAGGGTCTCTGGTGCAGGCCAATCTCAGACACTCTTTATGACTGGCCTTGAGTACCCTGTTTGGAGCTATCAACAACCCATGGCTTGTAGTTCGCTCTGCTGGGCTGGCTTATTGTTTCTTCTGCTGGGGCTGGGTGCATTTGGACAGGACCAAAATGCACAGCAAAGTCTGCTTTTCCAAGGCCTGAGTCCATAAGCAGATCCGGCAAAGACTCAAAGCTCTCAGAAGTCCACCTCAGACTGCAGGCTGATTGATCTTATTCTCTTAATGAGCCTCAGGCTGTAGACCATAGCAAGGCATAAACTCCACAGGGTGGGGTGAGAGGTTTTCCAGTGGGTGGGGCAATTGCTTCCCCCCAGGCAAAAGCTGCCTGGCTCAAAAAGGTCTGACTGTGAAAGGTCCCCTCTGCAGTATGGGAGAATGACTCAGCACAGGAATCCAGATGGCTGCGCTATGAGCTCCACCTCCAGAGTTGAAACCCCAGATTCTTCTCACACTGTTGTAATTCACTGTGCCTTCTCTCTGCCACACAGTGAGTGTGTATTGGCCCTTTAAGAGGATGCCTGCATTTCCAGCCATCTCTCCCTGGCAGAAAGAAACCCAGGTGCTTTTCACAGCCAGATGTTATGTGGGTACCTTTCTCAGTTCTGGTGCTCTGGGCTGGGAAGCCCTACTTGAGGCTTAGTCCCCAGAGTTCTCAGTGGGAGCCTCCCACAGCTGAGATATCCCTCTGGACCTTCAGTTGCTGCCTGTGGGAGCCCAGCCAGCCTCTTGTGCCTCTGTACTTCCTACCAGTCTCTATGTGGTCTCTACTTTTCATCCTTGGTTATGAGGGTGCTCTCCAGCTCGTCTTCTGTTGATTATTCAGGATGGTTTTTCTCTATTCTAGTTGTAATTCCAGTTTGGTCCTGGGAGAGTGTCAGTGTAGCTTCCACTCAATCCGTCACCATCTTGGAATACAAATTTTTCAGCAGAGTGTACTTAAAACCATGATTCATTGTACATTGTCTATGAGAAACTCACTGTGTATATAGACATACAAATATTAATCAAAAGAAAACAGGAGCGGCTATGTTAATATTGGAAAAAGTGTACTGAGGAGAAAATAGTTATTAGAGACAAAGAGGAACATTATATAGGGTGGGGCAATGGTAGATTTATAGTTGTGAGTACACAAAACACAGAATTTATTCATTATTATTTATTAATTATTGTATTATTTTCCACACGAACAATTGTAAACCTACTTTTGCCCCACCCTGCATAATGATAAAAGGGCAAACTACCAAAAAGAGACAGCAATCCTAAATGTGCATGCACCAGGGCTGCAAGCTTGTGAGGCAAACCCTGATGGGACTAGAAGAAATAAACAGACAAATTCACAGTTTTATTTAAAGACTGCAACATCTCTTTTGGAAAAGAAGAAAAATTAGACAGAAAGAAAGTCAAGGTATAGAAGAATTCACAACACCATCAACTAAAGGGATCTAAGAGTCATTTTTGAACACTCTGCCCAAAGGCAGCAGAACACACATTCATTTCAAGCACCCACAAAACATATCCCAAGATATCCTGAGCCGTGAAACAAATCTCAACAAATGTAAAATAATTTAAATCATACAGAGTGTGTTATCCGACCACAATAGAAATGAACTGGAAATCAGTATGAGAAGTTGAACTAGAAATCAGTAACACATAAAAGGAAAATCTCTAAACACATGGAAGCCAAACAACATACAAATAATCCATAGTTCAAAGAAGACTCAAGGGAAATTTTTAAAAATACATTGAACTGAGTGAAAATGAAAAAACAATGTATTGAAATTTGTGTGACACAGCTTAAAGCCACACTGAATCCGATATTTGTAGCACTAAAAGTTTACATCAAAATGGAGGAAAAGTTTCAAATCAATAATCCATGCTCACACTGCATTATCGCAGAAATAAAAGAGTCAAAACAAACAGAAGGAAGAAAAGAAAATAATAGCAGAAATCAAAGAAATTAAAAAGAGAAAAATAGAAAACAATCAATGGGATAGAACTGGTTCTTTGAAAAGATCAATAAAATTAACAAACCTCTGGCAATATTGACAAAGAAAAACAGAAAGAAGACAGAAATTACCAGCATCAGGAATAAAACAGAGAATAGCACGACTACACTGCAGATATCAAAAGAATAATAAGGAATACTATTAACAACTTTACACACAAACTTGACAACTGAGATGAAATGGACTAATTCCTCAAAACTCACAAACGACGACAACTTACCAAAAACGAAATCGATCACTTATATAGCCCTATAAATATTAAGGTAATTGAATGCGTAATTTAAAACATCCCAAAAAAGAAATCTGTAGATCCAGATGGTTTTACTGGGGAATTCTACCAAACGTTTAAAGAATTAACACCAATTCTACACAGTCTCTTCCAGAAAACAGAAGTGGAGGGACCGATTTTATGAAATTAGTATGATTATGACACCAAAATCAAAGACAGCGCAAAGAAAGAAAACTAACACAAATAACTCTTATGAATATAGACACAGAAATCGTTAACAAAAATTAGCAAAATGAATCTGGCAAAATGTAAAAGGAATTATACACCAAGTGGGATTATTCCAGATACATTAAGGCTGGTTCAATATTTGGAAATTAGTCAATATGATCCATCATATCAACATGCTAAGAAGAAAAATTATATGATCCAGATAGAGCAGTTGACCCAGAAAGAGCATTTATTCTTCTCTTCCCTTCTAGCTAAAACCTGCCCACTGGTGTTGCCATTCATTGGAAATGTATTTCCTTGTCCCCACTGTTCACCAGGGTCCTGGGTCTTGGTCAGGACTCTTAGTTCACATAAAGAGATTTTCTCAAATCCAAATCCTGATTGTGAGGCTCCTTATGCAAACTGGCTCCACTTTCTCTGAGTAACCAGCTCAGCATACCCAGACGTGAGGAGTTTATGCTAAACTACCAGATTAAACCGTTTAGTAACATCCTAATTTCTCAATGAAACACACCTTTGGAAAATAAAAAGGATTACTCAAGTGTAGAGACAAAGATGATCATATCCACATTTAAAAAATAAGATAAAAGAAACAATTTTATGCACTCTACTAGAAATTTTAACCCTGTACATTTAAAAGACCAAATTTAAAACTCAACAGAGAAGCCTGGCTGGGCGTGGCTCAGTGGTCAAGCATCAACCTAGGATCCAGGCGATCAGGGTTCGAATCCCGCTCAGGGCACATGCCTGGATTGTGGGCTTGGTCCCCAGTCGGGGGCATGCAGGAGGCAGCCAATCAATGACAATTCTCTTATCATTGATGTTTCTCTCTCTCTCTGCTTTCCTCTCTGTGAAATCAATAGAGAGATTTTTTTTAAAAAAAAGCTTAACAGAGAACATACTAACACTAATGATTGTTAGAAGGTTCAGTCCAGTTCCTCTGCACCTGAGGAAAAAAAAAATCATTGTTAAATGTATGCCATATGAAGGCTCCCGAACCCCAACCCACCTTTTCTTGTATTATCAGTCTTTGTATTCAAATTAGTTTTGCGATACTAATTATATTTTACATGATTGAAAGAAAAAAGATTTTGCAAAATGTCACTTTTTGTGCACTTTCACTGAGCTAAATTTGTTTCAGATAAGAAACAAGACAGTGGAGTTTCAGGTATATCATTTACCAGGTCACACAAAGAGCAAAGGACCCAGCCTTTTGATCAACCAGTGACCTGTGTACTCTTGAACTTCCCACGGGGAAAGTTGTAACTAGAATCTCCCTTTCTCAATATATTCATTTGTGGCAAGAAGAACACGAAGAAAGTCAGCATGAATACCACAGGGAAAGTAAGTACAGTTTTCTTTATGTCATGTCACAGTTTTGTCAGTTTGTGTGCTTCTCTATTTAATAACACCTCATCACCCAGCTAGTCTCTGTACTCCTAAAGGTGAGAGGCTGTCTTAATCTTAGTTCCTCTCCTCCTTTCCCTTTTCTTTTACTCCCTTTATGTGTTTGCCTTTCCGTAGTGTTTTTAGTCCTTCAGTAAGAAATATATCAAGTCCTAGATCAAACTTTCCAGAATTGAAGACACATCCCCTCCTTCAAAGATCTCACAGAGACAGAGTAATTATAAAAGACTGTGCAAGTGTTTTTTACAGCAACATCCTGGAGAACTTGTTACTGGTGCCCCCCAGAGTAACTAAGCTTGGGGGTAGGGCCCAATAATTTGCATTTCTGACAAGTACACAAATATTGACGCTACTGGTTTGGGACCATATCCTGCTTATTTTGCTAAGACTTCAAAGACATTTCTTTGTTAAACCAGCAGAGGGCAACAGGTATAAAATGTATCTTCTAAAAATAAACTGCCTTATGCTACTTTAAAAAAAAAAAGTATGCAGGGGTAGAAAAGAAAGAAGAAGTGCTGGCTAGAAATCTGGCTAGACTTCCCACAGAAGGGGCCACTTAGCATGAGGGAGAAACATAGGAAGAAAACAATATCCCATATGAGAAACTCCAAAACATTTTTTGTGCCAGGAGGGTAAAGTCAGAGGCAAAATGTGACCAGGAATAAGGCTAGAGAGACAGATAGGGAGAAGCTCATGGAGAGTCTTAAAGACCATGTCAATAGATCCTGATAAGCAACAGGTAGCCATATCATTTTTAGGTAGGGGATTAGCATAATCAAGATTATAGTTCAGATGGCAATGATATAGAGGATGGATTTGAAGGTGAAGAGCCCAAGCCAGGTAAAAGCCAAGGTAAGGACCTGGACCACACAGTAGCAGCAGGAATGGAGAAGAGGGGACAGATTCCAGAGGTGAAGAGATAAAAATTAAGACTACTTCCCAGGTTTCTTTCTTTCTTGAGTGAATAGGTTACTTGGCCACTTGGAATAGAGAAAGCAGAGGGAGGGTCAGGTTGTTTTGTAATGTCCACCACTGGCAGGGAGGGGTGGGGACAGGAGAAAGAAATGATGATGTAATCATGTTTTAACGTGTTGAGTTTAAGATACCTGAGGATATTCAAATAGCAGATGAATAAATTAGTCTAAAGCTTAGGGACAAGTCTGTCCATAGATACAAATTGTCAAAGTCACCTGCATAAAGGTACTTGTGGAATCTATAAAAATAGGTGAGACCATATAGGAAGAGAGTTTACAGTGAGAACAGTGGCGGGCTGAAATCAGAACCCCTAAGAACTACCTTGCCACCAACAACTTCTCCAACCTCAACCTGCCTATGACCACCATTTGATGAATTGCCACAACTAGATGTTCTCCATTCCCTGCTCCATAACATACCTCTCCACCCCAAAACTGATTCTAAGATCACACACCTAGGATCACAAATAACTCCCACACTGCAATGCCATTCCCATCCTGAAACAGCCACTGGACAACTTCAAGATCAAAAGTATGACATCTATCCTCCTGATTATGTGGCATTATATAAATATATAAATATAATTAGTATTGCAAAACTAATTTGAATGAAGAGACTGATAGTAAAAGACAAGTTGGACTAGGGTCCAAGAAGCTACACAGGGAATATATTTAAGCAATGACTTTTTTTTGGAGTGGGGGCTTGAGTGTGGAAGAACTGGACTAAACTTTCTAATAATCATTAATATGGGAATCCATCTCCCAAGTTTAAAGAGTTTCCCTTTCTGCCCATATTCCCTTTCCCAGGTTATCAAGTGCAGAGCAGCCGTGCTCTGGAAGGCAGGTGCACCATTTTCCATTGAGGAGGTAGAAGTGGCCCCACCAAAAGCAAAGGAAGTTCGCATAAAGGTAAAGAGAAAAAATACACATTTCCACACCAAAAAATCAGACCTGTTCACTGTAAGTTATACATTCTTTTCACAATGTTAAATTCTGAAAGAAAACTACATACTCTTCTATTTCTTTTTCATTAAACATCCATCTGTCTTTAAATTCTGCCAAAGAAAAAATTAGGGTGGTATAGTGTGGGCTAAATGCCCAAAGGATATGTATTCACAGCTGTAGTGTTAAATACTAATCAAAGGAAGTTTCTATCCCTGAACCATATTTTAATCTGTACTTTTAAATTTATTGATGATATTCTTCATGATATTTAAGTTATCTTGAAATTTGATATATGAAAAATTTGTTTGATTACAGATAAATCAAGTCTAAGTCCTAGAAGGTCAGGTTAGGAATACCTGATATTTTATAGATGAGAAGATTTAAATCCACTGGGGTGAAGTGACTGGTCACACAGCTAAGTAGAGTAAGAACACAGATGTCAACAACTTTTCTCAAACTTAGTTACACATTTGGAAGCACCTGGGCACTTTGAAAAATGCTAATAACTGGTTCCCACCCTCAGACAGTCTGAATTTGTTATGTAATTGGTCTGGGGTATACTCTGGTCAGGAGAATTTTTAAATCTCCCCCCAAGTAATTCTAACAGGGGACCACCAGACCAGAACATTGTTCACCTGACTTCACTGTTATTATTTAATTTTAATAATGATGAATAAGTACTCTTTGTAATGGATTACAAAGAAGTGGTCCTTTTCCAGTCACCTGTGCAATCCATGCCCTCTTCTCAGAGCCTCCTAAGGCAGTCATCCCATGCAGAGTGCACAAGAGGCCATGTGGCTGTCTCCATTCCCTCCTACCCGCAGGGTCGCCACTCACGACAAGCTACAAATATGAATCTCTCACACATGGATTTGCACAAGATACAGAGACTGAGTAAAGCAGGAGATGGTGCGCACTGGGGAGGCTGGAAGGACTCAGAGCTGGTAGCCATTTCTAACCATATGATCATGAGAAATAAGAAAAAGCCCGCCCAGCCGGGCGTGGCTCAACGGTTGAGCATCGACCTAGGATCCAGATCTCGGTTCGATTCCCAGTCGGCGCACATGCCCGGATTGCAGTCTCGATCCCTAGTGGGGGGCGTGCAGGAGGCAGCTCTCTCATCATTGATGGTTCTGTCTCTCTCCCTTCCTCTCTCTGAAATCAATAAAGATATATTTTAAAAAGAAGAAAAAGCCCATCTTCAGAAAATAGTAAGAAAATTCAGCTTTGCACATGTTGAATCAGAGTACAGAGATGAAGACAAAGTCTGCTGGATGGATTTCTAGACCCACGAAGTCTGACTGCACTTCTACAGTTGGGTTGTAAGCAATTGTACAGTATTCTTCCAATAATCTCTTGACATGTGTGGGTGTGCAAGCACACCAACCTCATACCAATTTAGAGATGAAGAAACTGAGACTCATGAAGAATAATTTACCCCCAGGTCACACAGCGAAGAAGGGCAAGGCCAGGACTGCAGCCTTTCTGAACCTCTGCTCTGGATGCCTCCATTTCAAACTGTCTGGCTGATTTACAACAAAAAGTGGGATTATGACTTCTACCAATAATACAACTATACAGCCCTTGCGTGAAATAATTTAAGGCTTCAACTATAATAGAAGATAGAATCCTTCCTCCTTGTGTTCCAATTCCTTCATTTCTAAAATTGGTCTTTCTCTTCCACACTCCCACCTGCAAGCTCCAATGAAGAACAAAGATCTTTGATGTCACACTGTGGTTTTACAACTGTCTCTGCTGAACCCGCTCTGACCTCCCCAGTAAGCTTTAAAATCATCATTTTGATTCTGAAATTAACTAGTGAAAAATATTGCTTTGCTTTAAGCAAATTATTTACACTCATCTAGAAATAAAACTAAGAAATGAGTGCATTGTTAATGTAGCATATCAACCTAGTGAAATGATTTAAAGCATTAACAATTCTAAAACACCTTTATTTGAGACAAAGGAAACTATATTACTCCTTGCCTCCCATACAGATCGTGGCCACGGGGCTCTGTGGTACAGAGATTAAAATGTTGGAGAATCAAGTGCCTTATCCCATCATTATGGGCCATGAAGGGGCTGGAATAGTCGAGAGTGTGGGAGAAGGAGTGAGCACTGTGAAACCAGGTATGAACTGGCACCTAGAGTTAGGAAACAGCAGCAACTTCGAACCTACATCAGGAAAATATGAGATCAAGTGAATAAAAGGTGAAACGTTGACCATTTCTTAGAAAAGGAATAATTATGTTATACACAAAGGTTAAACGTATTACGTTCTTTGTATTTATTTTTTATATTAATAAGAACTAGAAATAGAATTTACTGAAACAGGATCTGAAAGTGTAAATAAGACAAAAATTTACAAAAAGAGGTAAACTGTTGAAGAATTTATTTCAATAAGGCATATGATAAATAGTCAAACACATTAGTGGAACTAAACAGAGGAGCCCAGAACTGGGTCAAATATATATAGGAATTAAATGTACAATTAGGTCTGCCTTTCAAATTTGAGGAGAAAAACATAATTATTCAATAAATGACATTGAAACAACTTGATAGGCATCTTGGGGGGGGGAGGTTGAGTTGCTATTACATTCTTTATATAAAATAAAAATGCTATATGAATCTAGGAATTAAATGTGAAAAGTGAAAGCATAGAAGTGTATAAAAACCATAAGAGAATATTGTATTATTTCAAAGGAGAAAAGGAAATTTTAATCAGTAAAAAAACCTAGAAGATGTAAATAATATATAAAGTTGATAACATAAAAAGTTTTTAAAATTTTGTTTATAAAAAATACCCTCCCAGCCTTAGCTGAGTGGCTCAGTTGGTTTGAGTGTCGTCCCACACACCAAAAGGCTGCAGGTTCAATTCCCAGTCAGGGCACATAGCTAGGTTTTGGGTTTGATCCCTGGTCGAGGCGCATACTGGAAGAAACCAATCAGTGTTTCTCTCTCACATTGATGTTTCCTGCTCTCTCTTGTTTCCTCTCTCTCTAAAAATCAATAAGAACATATCTCCCAGTGAGGATTAAAAGATAAAAATACCCTCCCCAAATCAACAAACAAATAAGACAATGGGCAAATTTCTTTCATATATAAAGAATTTTTTAAAAACATTTTTTTTAAAAAAAACAGCCCAGCAGAATAATGGGCAAAGGAAATACACATCTAGTTTGGAGGGGGAAAAATACATACATATGTATGTGTGTGTGTGTGTGTGTGTGTATACATATATATATATACATATATATATATATATATGTTGCTTTGAAGATTCACAAATGCTTTGAAGCATGTGAAAAGGAGCCCAACCTCAAACATATTAAATAAACAAAAATTTTTAATACAGTGGTAAAACACTTTACTTAACTGATTAGAAAAGATTTAAAAGTTTAATAATATATAAGGTAGACAAGACTGTACGCAACCAACTCCTTCATACCTTATTATTTAAAAAGTAAATTTGAAAAACTTTAAATTGAAAAATATGTGACATCATTTATATACACCTGTTATGGACCCAATACTTCCAATTCTAGAAACTTGTTCCATAGATATATATACCCATATCTTAGCTTTCTATTGCTAATGTAAAAAAAAATCACCACAAAGTTAGCAGCTTAAAACAAAATAAATTTATTATCTCTATTACTGTAGGTCAGAAGTCTGCTTAGGGTCTCACAAGATCAAAATCAAAGCGTTGGCCAGCTGGGTTCTTATCTGGACACTCTGGAGAATCCAATTACTTGAGGTTGTAGGACTGACCAGCTGTCAGCTGGGGCTGCCCTCAGCTCCCTGAAGCTGCTCACATTCCTTCCTGTGAGGTCCCTCCACCCCCTTACAGCCTCAAAGCAACAATAGCACATCAAATCCTTCCCATGCTTGGAATTGCTTTGTCTTTCTCTTCTGCTTTCCTCTGGTCTCCTTTCAAGGACTCATGTGATTACATTGATTCTGCTTAAATAATCCAGGATACTCCCTATTTTAATGTCAATTGATTAGTAACCTTAATTTTATCTTCAAAGGCCCCTTTTCCATGTAACATACTCACTGGCATGGTAACAACAAATTCAGTTTCTGGGGATTAGGACGGGATGTCTTTGGGGGGCCATTTTAGAAATTCTGCCTACCATAACCCACATGTGCACAAAATATTCATTGCACTGTTATTTCTCATCTCAGGAAAAAATAAAACAACACAAAGTTTTAAAGGCAGGAAATAACTTAAATGTCTATCAATGTCCAGGGGACTGGTTAAATAAATTATGACATATCTAACAACATAATACTACATAACTATTAAACAAAATGATAGAGTGCTATATGTACTAAAATAAGAAATCTGCAAGTAAAAAACCAAAGGTAAATAGTATGCTACTCTTTGTATTTTTAAAGGAGTTATATCTCTGAAAATACCGTGGACACTGAGAAGAGTAATTATCTCCAGGGTGGAGAAAGGGGAACTGGAAACTAGGGAGCTAATCTTCATATTTATGCATTTAAGTTCTTACCATATGTCTGTAACTTTTTAAAAACTAGAAATAATTAAAACAAAAGAACTGTCATCCTACAAAGGTTTTTTAACTAAAAATATGAAATAAATTGCTCGTTTACAGTGGTAGACAATGGGGCAGTCAGAAAGTCCATCACAGGCAAGTTATTCTGATCTTCTCCTTATACATTGAACAATCCTAGAAAAATCTACCTACCTTTGGTCTCCACAGCCAAGGAGAAAGAACTGATGTGAAGTACACAGAACAGCATATAGGCAATCCTTTCTCCCTAATCCAGAAGCTCATATTGTGAGCATGTGGTATCCATGCTACTTTAAATACAACTCCCAACAGCAGAAGTTAGTGTGGAGAATGAAAGATAAGATGTGGCTTAATGGCTACATGATAAAATCATTTGAAACTTCAAATGGAACTTACAAAGAAGGCAAATCTGGGGCCAGCTCCTTGGGATTCAGCCGCTGAGTCCAGGGGACTCTTAGTAAGTATTTCACATTCTCCATAGTATTAACACAGTTAAATGTGGAAGTTGCTCTCAGTACTCATATTTTCTTGGGTGCCTTGCTGTTTAGGTCTTGAGAAACAGCTATCTCTTTACTTTAAAAGATAACATTAAATGATTTTGTTCTCATAGGTGATAAAGTGATCACACTCTTTCTACCACAGTGCGGAGAGTGTGCCTCTTGCCTTAATTCTGAGGACAATTATTGTATACAATTAAAGTAAGTTTTTACTAATATTTTCTTTTTGAAAAGTTAATTCAATGTCCTTGGGAAGACTCTAAGCTTTGTAATTTAAAATAAAATAATTCTGTTTGTTGTTTGATCTATAAAGACAGTCGCATACCAGCCTGATGACTGATGGTACCAGTAGGTTTACCTGCAAGGGAAAACCAATATATCACTTTGCCAATACGAGCACCTTCTCTGAATACACAGTGATTAGAGAAATCTCAGTAGCCAAGATTGATTCAGTGGCTCCTCTGGAGAAAGTATGTCTCATTAGCTGTGGTTTTTCCACTGGGTACGGTGCTGCGATCAATACTGCCAAGGTGAGAAGCATTTATACTCATTATGAATGGAATTCTTGGTATGTGGTGTTGACAGGCCTCATGCACCTGGGTCATGTCTGATCATACAACCTGAGGAAGATTCACAAACCTTCCTCTAAACATCCTTGAGTTCTTTACTATCTGTCTAGTCATCCCATACCCTCTTCAACATCTTTCCCATTCCCTTCAGCCAATAATGACAAATTATATCTGGATTCCACTCACAAGTGAAGACATCAGGAATTCCTGGGAGTTAAACAAAACACAGTCACAAAATGACTATGTGTCCTTCCACATTGTAGTTCATTCTTTTTTTCATTCAACAAACATTTATGGAGTCATTCACTGTTCCAGGTGAGGAGATTCAGCAGCTAACAAAACTCATCGAGTTTCTATTCTGTTGTATAATGCATCAGGTGGTGATCAGTGCTCATAAAAAGAAAAGGACAGTAGAAAGACCAACTGACAAAAGGGGTGTTGCTCTATAAAACAGATTGGTCAGTAACCCCACTCTGATTGAGTGGATTACTGTCATACATCTGTTTTGGAACCTCACCCAATCCTGCCCAGCTCCATTCTTTAATTGGCTGTTGAATTTTAGTTCTTTATTTTTCCCAATTTCCATTAGTCCCAATACTATACAGAGAGATAGGGTATAAGGTGTTCCATTTAAATTAGTCTCAGCTGGGACTCAATAAAAAATAAGCCCTTGCCTTCATAAGGCATTGACATTGTAAACAATGCAAAGTTTACAGATATTCACAAGAGAAAGAAAAAAGGGTTGTAGGAAGATGAGATGGTTTTAAAGATCTCAAAAATATCTGAAGCTAAATAAATACTGTGCCAAATAAGTCTTAAGATTCAATGAAAGTTCATTAAATTGCTTCTACCCATGCTAATTCCTGGGTTGAAACACTCTCTTTGCAGGTAATTTTTTGCTCTTCTGGTAAAAAGTATCCCACATTTAGAAATACCTTGAGAAACTACAAATTTAGTTATGTGTTTTATTTGAAAATATCCTTTGTTTTATGTCTCAAAAAAGTATATACAGACTTCGTCTTTCCAACTGAATAAATCTCTGTGTTCTCCTTGCTTCTGTTTTATGCTTTTATGTGCTCAGGTGACCCCAGGCTCCACCTGTGCAGTGTTTGGCCTTGGAGGAGTCGGCCTGTCTGTTGTCATGGGCTGTAAAGCGGCTGGAGCGGCCAGGATCATTGGGGTAGACGTCAACAAAGACAAATTTGAGAAGGCGAAGGAAGTGGGTGCCACTGAGTGCATCAGCCCACAGGATTTCAAGAAACCTATCCATGAAGTTTTAGTTGAAATGACAGGAACTGGTGTAGAATTTTGCTTTGAGGTCATTGGAAATCCAGAAATGGTGGTATGTGAGCCTCTGGAATGAAAATTACCAGTATTTCTACCAGTCATCATTGTAGATTTTACTTGAATGAAAATTCTAAAATTTCTTCCACATTCCTCTAGTTAATTTTCCTGTGCCCCGTGACATCTTACCCGTTACCCTCTGTCTGCTCCTACAAATCTGTTCATTACCCCAGACACTGAACTCCCATACTGAGTTTTCTCCTCCCTCTGTTCCATCATGCCATTCCTTCAAATAAGCACAAAACCTCCAACAGGCAGAACAAAAAGGCTCTGTAAAGAATTCTCACTGGATTGTTTCATAACAAGCAAAACCCAGTAACTTAAGTTCTAACCCAGAAGATTTCGGCAGGGTAAGGACAATATTGGATTAATGATCCTATAAAGCGATGAGCTTTGCACTTTCAGCAAAGTCTTTTCAGGTTGGATGTGAGATGTTTCCAAGATAAATATTTACCAATCTTGATTAAATAGAATCATTCCAAAAAAAAAAAAAGTTGTTACTTTTCTGGCTAAACATGGTTTACATAAGAGAATATGAATGGAGAAAATGTTACTTCACAATTTGAGACCTGCTTTCCTGGGGGATTTGTAGAAACGTATTATTGGGTTACATGGCTCCATCTTCTAGTCAGCTGAATGGAAACCCAAGAACTATCTCTTCTAGCTGAGGTCCTTTCTTTAGCTTACAAAATCTTTTCATTCCTCACTACACATACGTTTCCTCTTCTGTTAAAAGATATAGGAAAACGTTTCTCACAGTCTTTCCCACAGACAGTCTGGCTCTGAGAAATAGCTTTTAAAAATAACTAATGGGAACATTAGTTTATCTCTTTGCTAATTCATGATGCTATACAAATATCCAATTGTACTCTTTGATGTTTAAAAGAAAATGTCAACTCTAACCATTAGTATCAGTAATGGTTCTTAATTAGAAGTAGAAAGAAGGAACTCTTACCCTTTGAGACAGCATTGAGGGACCTGGAGACTTCTAAGCTGAACAAAATAAGATGGTCAGAGAAAGACAAATATCACGTGATCTCACTTATATATGGAATCTAAAGAACAAAATAAACTGATGAACGAAATAGGACCAGAAGCATGGATAAATGGAACATAATGACAGATCTCAGAGGGGAGGAGGGTAAGGAGGAGAGGAAGAGATCAACCAAAGAATATATATGCATATATGCATAGCCCATGGACACAGACAATAGTGTGGGAAAGGCCTAGGAAGGGTGGCAGCAGGGTGGAGGGAGGCAAAGGCGGGGGAAATGGGGGGCATCTGTAATAGAGTCAACAATAAAAAAATTATTAGTAGTAGCCATAGTAGTAGTAGTAGCTACAGTAGTATTACTACCATGGGTACCTTTAGTATTTTCATTTTTTAATTTCTATCTGTTGAATCTAAAATGCCAGATACTATATATACTTGGCAGTACACAATGCCTTATTTATGTTTCAGCATTTCCTTATAAGATAAATGTTATTTCAGAGGACAGAGAAAACCAGAAAAGAAGGCCACAGCCCACTCAGCAGTCAAGTTGAGGTTTAGACTTAGGTTCCTACCTCTGAGGCACATCTTTTAACCCCTGCATTGTCTTGCATTGTTTTACAACAGGCAGCTGCCCTGGCCTCCTGCCACGAGAGCCATGGGGTCTGTGTGATTGTTGGGCTCTTGGATTATGGTGTCCAGCTCAACATCAATGGCTACTTGTTCTTCTCAGGACGATCTTTGAAGGGATCTGTTTTTGGAGGTATGGAAGAGTGGAAATCTGTGGGGGTTAAAAGGGGGGGTAATAGAAAAACGTATCATAAATGCTTGAGGAGACACATAAAACAAGAGCTTTAGACTACAGTTTTTGTTTCAACACATAAATATCCGAGATAAGGGGATGGATATTAGATGTCTACAGTGGCTTCTTGGTAAGCTTTTTCTCATGCAAAGAGAGAGAAGAGACTTAAAACTTGGTGAAGAAACCAGTGTCCAAAGTTTAATGCAAATTCTAAATTGTAAAGAAAAGGCAATTCTGCAATCAACAACTGTATTTCCCTTGAGTTATACACCTGCCAACTAGGGTTCTTTGGAGGATATATTGAACCATTAGTAGTCATTGTTCCACAGTGTAAATTTTATCTGAAACTGAATTGTCATTATACCAACGCAAACACAATGGATTCATGACTGAAAAGAAATACTACTGATAAAAAGCAAATGAGATTTATGTTTTTGAGGGAGAAAAATCATAAAATAATTTGTTTTAGAAATATTTTTATAGATGTTAGAAGTCTTTTATTAAAAAGTATAAAAAAGCTAAATTAAATAAATCTGCTTAGGATCCTGGGCATATAAGCAAGTAATCTGATATTTAAGAAGAAATGTATTTAGCTAGCAATTTGGGGCAATCTGAATTCCTGGGCAAGAGAGATGAGAATTAGGAGCTATCTGCATTATGTGAACCAGTGAGCTCACTGTGGTCTCCAAATTAGCTATGGTGGTGTATGCCTACAGGTACTAGGATCTTACCCTATTCATTTACAAAAAGTAGATAAATGACAGAGCCAGGGAAAAAAAGTAATAATTCAGTTTAGACTGTAATTTTAATTCCTTCATTTCATTCCAAATACAAATATTCAGCTAACTCTTATAAAATAAGATCACCAATATTTTAAATAATCCTAATAAAGAAACTATTTCACACGCCACTTAAACATTCATGTAATGATCATTAAGTTAATTCCTTTCTCTAGTTCAATAGTTTTCAATTAAGGATAGCACTGACTGCGTGTTGAACAGGCCTGCTAAACTTCCTACAACGTACACAGTGAAGAATTTTCCCACCCAAAATGCCATTACTGCTCTTGTTAAGAAACACTGCCTAGCCTAGTCTGTGGTCCTGGAGCCTTCCTTTTTAGATTGTTTGGCTGAAAGAAGAAACAAGAAACAAGTGCAAGTGTTTCTTATATAGATATGAAAATGCTTTATTAAATCACCAATCAAAAAATAAAAACAAACAGATCTTAAGAGTTGCCATCACAAGAAAAAAATTTGTAACTATGTGTGATGATGAATGTTAACTAAACTTAGTTTAACAGTAATCATTTCACAATATAGACATACATCAAATCATGATGCTGTGTACTGAAAACTGATACCATGTTATATGTCAATGATATCTCAATTTTTGGAAAAAAGATAAAAACAAACAGAAAAATATACTAGCCCTTCATGTCATGACATACAGCATGTTAGAATTCTTGATTACACATAACAGAAACCAACTTAAATGCAAAATATTGGGATAGTTTTAGGTAACTTTGAGAATAAGAGGGAAGCATGAAGAACGTGGCCCAGGCTGCAACCAAGAAAAGCAAGTAATGGCCAAGATCCTGTCACAGAATAAGCTGCTTAGGACACTGCTATCTCCTTGCCCAATTACACCACACACACCCTCTCCAGAAACAAGCAGGCCCCCACTTCTGTGTGGTGACTTGCTGGGTATGTCACTTTGCACAGTCGTAAACATAAAAGTATTTCTTGAAAATTATGAAAACAGAGAAAATACAATGCTAAGTTTCTGTTCCCTTGGCTGACCCCATCTTTCCCTGTGCAATTCTTACTTCCAGAAGGTACATTTCATTCTTACCTTGCTTTTGTCCAAAGCTGTCACTGAGATCACTGCCATGGCAAAAACTCTTCCTTTAAGATATTTGGCTCTTTCATGAAACTGCAGATCAAAACACACACATGCACACACACAGACATACAGACACACAGACACACACACATATATGAAATGTCCTATTTCTCACCTTTGAAATGCTTCCTTTCATGGTTCCCAAGACTTGGCCCTTGGTTATACATTACATGTGGGTTTACAGCTCTCAGACAGTGCGACTTAACACCAAGATCATCTAAAACAAGGTCCACAGTATACTTGCTTTAAGTAAATTCTCTATTGTACCAGAGGTCTCAAGATGTTCAGGAAAACAGCCTGCTATACAGGGTATATGTTTGGGACAGGCATGCTCCTGAGGACTGACACAAGTGAATGGGGAATCCTTAGATTTCCTCAGTCAAAGCCAACACCTCTAGCAACTGACCTGAATGGCCCTTCTTGTAGAGTGAGCCTAATGAATAAAATCTGTTGTTAATTTGTTGTATTTCCAGGCTGGAAAAGCAGACAGAACGTCTCTAAACTGGTTTCTGATTATATGGCAAAGAAGTTTAATTTAGATCCACTAATTACCCATACTATGAATCTTGATAAAATCAATGAAGCAGTTGGATTCATGAAAACCGGAAAATGGTAAGTTCCTGCAATAATGTTTATGTCTGAGTGTTTGCGGCCAAGAGAAAGGGCGTGTGGAAGTTGGGGAGGCAGGGGAAAGGAAGCCACAGCTGGCAAAGCCACACGCAGACAACTGAAGAAGTTTTCAGCAATTTGTAAACATCTCCTCCCCCTCTTTATTTCATTTCCAGTTTACAAAAAGAAAAATGTTATCCTGAAAATATTTAAGTGATAGTCTACCCCTACCATTAGCATTTTATTTCCAATTTGGCATTTTTATATGAAACATTAACTAATGAGGCTGGCAAATAAAATTTTAGCTCAAGTTTAAGTTCATAGTTTATGAAGAGGCCATTGTTGTTCTATTTCAAAGAAATTATCCCTAGAATTTCAAATTCTGACACCTGTCTTTGGCCCACAAACTGAACACCAGCCATAAACTGGACACTGGCAACCCCACAAGGGTACAGGTCTGCACACATATTCCTCACCCTTGGAACTCCATGTAATTTTGAAAAATCTCACCACTGATTTAATCTGCCCATTTTTCACATAACATGAAACTTACTGGTCCAGAAAGTGAAAATGTGAAACCCAAAACACAAATGTTGTTTTGGAAATTTTTCCATTTATTTTTTTTTTTTCTTTCTTTTTTTAGTATCCGCTGTGTCCTGTTACTTTAAGTACAATGCGATGAACGCAAGATCTGCAGCATATTTCACCAACTAAATTGCATCCTGTACAATTTCCATGACTTAGAAGAATTATCCACTGTTTCTATTTTCTTGCCTCTGATTCATTCAGTAGGGGGCTCATATCTGACTTCTGCTCTCACCACCTCATCAAAATTGGTCTTATGTGACCCATTCTCACCCAGGAACATCCTCCCTGTTAGGGGTAGATTAAGGTTGATTTGAATCACCCAATTCCAAACCCTTCAAACAAATAGTCACCCCAAGATACTCCCATTTTCACAGTTGCCTCTAACTCTGGGCCCCTGTTTCTTTGCACACTATGTCTCTCATCCCCATGAAGCTCTGCTCATTTCACACGAAAGAAAAAAAACTCAGCATTCATGAGTTTATTGAACATTCAGGTTGAAGCAAGCTGATTGGGGAAGGGGACTTTATTACATCAACTTAAATAAATCCTATTAAACATTAAATATTTCATTCTTAATATTACCCCAGAAACATCTACTGGCATTACACCTCATATAACCCAGCCTCAGACCATCACTTATAATATCTCAAAGGCATTCACCTCTTCTTTCATGGATTGCCAAAGAGACTTCAAGTTCTTCTTTAATTGGCCAGGACAGTTTAGCTCTCGGCAGTTCATATTACCTGGCTTCGTAACCAAGACACCTAGAATTCAGCAGAAAGGAAAAAGGGCTTGAGGGGGAGTCGTATTAATTACCAGGATTCATGCTCCCTAGGAGGCAGCTGTGGTATTAAGCAACAAAACTGGCTTTTATTCCACTCTCCAAGGAAAGAGAATAGTTGTGTAGTTCATTACTAATGTATGTCATAGATTCTTTCCTCCAGGAAGTGGATGAGAGAAAGACAAGATCCACTCTCTACCCATGCCCCCCCTCTCTGCCCTAATCCTTCTTAATTCTCCTAGAACCTGGGTTAAGACTGAGCCCTCTTGGGATATGACTTCGTCTCTATCCCTTAGACACAGTCCCTTTCTAACTCTCTCCCCCAGTACACTCACCAGGAGCTCACTTCCTAAAGTCTCTTGTGCTCCACCTTGGGCTCCCCTAGGTCTCGAGCCACTGGATCAGACAGGGGTCCCCGTGGGTCAGCAGACCTTGGCAGACCTTGGGAGACCAGGAAATGGGAGGTCATATTTTTACCTAAGACCAGTACCTTCATGATATAAGATCAGCCAGAAAGGTGAGCTACATTCCCCAGCCTGTCTCTGTCATCATGGCCACCACATGTGTCAAAGGGCTCTCCTGAGACTCTGATTCCCAAACTGAAAAGAAGCATCATGAGGAGGGCATCCTGTCCTTCCTTCAGGATGTCTGCCTCCTACAAATAGGGGGATAGATGCTCCTGAACATATTCTTTCCCTTCCAAACTGTGCCACCAGTGGGAGCAGGAGCTCTCCTTCAGTGGGTTCAACCCTTAGCCTCCAGCAGAAAGCTTCAAGTCCTAATGAGAGAATGGATAACCGTGCAAGGAAAAAATGATTAACTTCAATGCCAACTAATAAATTGTTTTTGCATTTGATGTGCTGTTGACTCTCAACACTTTGTACAAACACAGTGGTCCTTAGGCCCTTTACCCCTGCCACCTAGAAATAGAAAATGGCTTGTATATTGGTTTTATTCAACCTGTTGTCTGCATTAGAATCAGAGAAGGGGCCTGGGTCCTCGTGGACTGCCCCTGTGGGCTGCCTCCTCTCCGATCATCATAAAGAGTATTTGGGCAGACAGAGGGCTCGGAATAGGGCATGCTTTATCAGGGATGCTTCTGCCAACAAGGAAGAGGCTCTTTCCTTCTCCATCTTCCCAAGTCCAAGCTGGAATTTCCAACCCTGCTCTGCTTTTCTATTCCCTGAGGGTCACCTAGGCGTGTTCCTGCTCTGCTTCATGAATTAACCTTACTAACAGTGAGAACTTGGATAAGTATTCAGGTCTTGGGAGGTCTGTCTGTCCAAAAATATTTTGCTGTAAACAGCACCTACACTCTGCTCCAATAAAGCCCAATGCTTTAAGCTACTTCAAATGTCTCTTGATGTTATAGCTCATTGCAAAACTCTCTCTAATCCAATCACAGACGCAGGCTTTTTCTCCTTTCTGTTGATACATGGCCAAAAACTTTACACAAGTACCGGTGACTACTCACATCATTGTATACCTACCCACTGTGATTGCTGGCCACATTTAAGTGTCCTGTTCCAACCACAAACCAAAATCCTTCTCTCTATTCCCGGGCACTGCACTGCCCTGGACTGTCACTCACAGGGGCAGTGTTTGGCCTCCAGCAGGGCTCACCTCATCCCCAGACCCACAGTAGGAGCCCCGCCTCCAGGGAGAACTACAGTCCACATCCCTTGCCTGCAAAATGACAAGCTTTTAAGTATTTTCAGATTTTTACCTGAAAACAAGAATAATTACATCTGGGCTATCACTTAAATAAAATAAAGTGTGTCTATACAATATAGAAGCCATCAATTAACCCGTGGTATGCATCCTGATGCCTGCTTATAGCACTGTTGATAGTTAACGTTTCCTGATAATGCACAAGTGATACCATGATCTCCTGCACACTCACAAGGAAGCCTTCATATTGGTGTTGGCCCCAGCTGCTGAAAATGTGTCTATATCCTATTCACACACATACACCTCAATTTCCTATTAAATGTTATAAGTTAACACTAGCAGTGAAATTTTGAATTGGCCTACACTATAATTTCAAAAGAACTTTTATTGCTCCTACTTATTTCACTCTAACATCATTCATATGCCAGGTGGCCAGCTATTAGAATGACTGACAGGATCCTGAAGAAGTTCACCAGTTTTTCATGGCCTTTTTGATGAGCTTTGGTGGTCAGTCACTTAACTAATCACTTATTCACTCAGGAAAGATTTACTGAGTAAAAATGTATAGGGAGTGGGAGATCCAGAAATGCCTGGTACAGCCCAACATCCAGGAAGAGAGACAGATGTGCTAATAATTAAAACAATATAATAATCAATATGGGAAAGGCAAAACCAACCAGTAAACAGGAGGAAAAAATTAGCCCAGCCTTCAGAGAGATGAGAGAAAACGTCAGGGATGTTTGAGCTGAGCCTCAATGATGCATTGAAATCTGCCACATGGATAAAGAGTATTGAGAGCCTAGAAAACAGCATGAGCCAAAGCTCAAGGTGGTGAGAGAGTACAGTCGATCGTAGTGTCTATGAGAAGGTGGGGAGAGAGGTATGGCTGGGCCTAATAGTGAAGAGGAGGCCATGTTACTTGGGTAAGTGATTGGTAAAGTAACTGACTGTCAAATTCTACACACCAGGTTTTCAAGGAAAGGATTGGCATGTTTATTTTTATTTTTATTTTTTTCTAAAGAGAGCTTTTCTTTTTTTCTTTTTTTTAAATATATCTTTATTGATTTCAGAGAGAGGAAAGGAGAGGGAGAGAGAGAGATAGAAACATCAATGATGAGAGAGCCATTGATCGAGCCCACAACCCAGGCATGTGCCCTGACCGGGAATTAAACCCGATCGCCTGGATCCTAGGTCGACGCTCAACTGCTGAGCCACGCCCGGCCGGGCTAGCATGTTTAAATCTGTGTTTCAGAAAAACATGACTTTGGCAGCATTGTGGCCGATAGCGCAGAGAGGAGAGAGACTGGAAGCAGAAAGAACATTTGAGAATTTGTGTGTTAAGATGGATTAGAGAAAAACCTTGGAACTAAAACCAATGGGTGTGATCATGATTGGAACTAAAACCAATGGGAGTGATCACGATTGGAATTAAAACCAATGGGTGTGATCATAATTGACATGATCATGATAGACATGATAGGGGGTGGCTGGGGCCTCATACGTATCCCCAGGACCTTACCACTTCCCCTGTTGGCTTCTGGCCGTCAGCGTCAGTATTCCCCTGCCAGTGGGTTTTTGCAAGAACAACAGAATGTTGCCCTGCCTGCCCTTGGTTAAGAAGTTGTACTTTCCAGGGAAGTTACCTCTCTCAAGCAGCCATCAACCAAGGACTGACAGAAGTTGCTATAAAACAGGCAATCCGCAGAGTGTCCTTATGGAATCAAACTCCAGTTGCCCACTATGGTAGCTGGCTTTAAAAATGGCTCTTACATCCATGTTTGTGGCAGCACTATTCACAACAGACAAAGGTGAGAGCAACCCAAGTGTCCACGGACAGATAGATAAATGGATTTTTTAAATGTGGTATAAACATACAATGTAAAATTGTTCAGCTTTAAAATGGAAGAAAATGCTGACACATGCTACAACATGGGTGAACCTTGAAGACATTATGCTAGCTGAAACAGCCAGTGAAGAAATTACAAATAATAACTGATTTCACTTATATGAGGTACCTAGTCAAATTCATAGAGATAGAAAGTAGAATGGTGCCAGGGACTGAGAGCTGGGAGAAGTAGGAAGTTAGTATTGAATAGGTAAGCAGTTTCAGTTTGGGAAGAGAAAAACAGTTCTGTGAGAGGATAGTGGAAATGGAAAGGTGGAAAAATAAGGGAAACAGTGTAACCTGTGAAAATAGCCATCAACTCATCAGCTGCGCTGACTTGACCAGGTTCAGGATGCTAAAGCTACTTTCATTCTATTTTATCACCTTTTGTGGCGTCAAACTTAGCTCAAGCTCCAGTGCTTATAAGCATTATTGGGCATAGTCAAAGCACACAAGTTAACCAGCCCAAAGTCCTGGCCTTTGGCCTTTGCTATATTTCAGTGAGGATTCAGTCAGGAGACAGAAATCATAATAGTTCATATGAGGAATTGTTAGGTAACAAAGTTGTTAACGAGGCAACTCAAAATGCAAGAAGAGAAGACTAAGATGTCATTAAGGTAGCAGCTAGAATAAGCTGCTACAAGCCTTAGTGCTGAGAGAACAAAAGGACAATGCTGGGATTATTAAAATTTAGAAGCTTGAGAGAAGGGCCCAGCAGAACTGAAAATCAGACCTCTGAGGAAGGGGCTCTGGGTAGCTGGTGGCCCTCGGGGTGCATGATGGGCTACTTTTGCAAGGACTGGAAAAGCTTCTAAGTGAATGTAGCTACTACTATAGAAAGACACCACTGTCACTGGGGTGAAGAAATGATGCTGGGGGAATAATCACAGGAACTGCAAGTATCTAAGAATAAAACGAAACTCACAGGACAAAACAGGAAAGAGAAAGCCCTCCTTCCTGAACTTGGCCTCTGTCCTTGGCCTGCTTAGACCAGTTTTAGCAAGAATCCTGCCACCTCAGTTTAGCAAAAGTCTCCCTCCCTTGATATATGATCAAACTCCTCATCCCCAACCCTCCACAGCTTATCACTCTTGCCTGGCCTCAGCAAGGAGCCAGTTAAGTCCTTGAGTCGATCTAGCAAGAGTCCAAATCTTAAAGTTTTCTCTTAGTAATTTTCCTTCCACAGACCCCCACCCTGCTCCTTGGTTATAAATCTCCACTTGTCCCTGATGTATTCAGAGGTAAGCCCAAACTTTCTCCCTAATTGCAAAGCCCACACTGCAGTCATCCCTCTTGAATAAAGTCTTCTTTACCAGCATTGGCAAGTGTCTGAATCATTTTTTTTAACAGAAGTCAACTGCAACTGAGAGCTGTTAGAAAGTGAAGGCATCCCAAGAAAGTGCCTGTGTATTTTCATTGAATCTTCAAAATATTCTGAATTCTAAATAACATGAAATATCAAAAAGTTGGTTGGACTTAAATTCATAATTTAAAGAGAAATTAAGACAAGAATTAATGGCATGTGACTCTTCAAAAATGTCAGTGTCATGAAAGAAAAAGAAATCCTAAGAAACTGTTCACAATTAAAAGAGACAAGTGAGATATGACAACCAGGAGCAATACATGATCCTAGTCTGGATCTTGTAGTACTCATGGGGAAAACAGGCTATATATATATATATATATATATAATGTATACACATACAGAGTTTCCCACAAAACACTCTGAATAATTATAAAGGCAGTATTTATTAAAATACATTTCATTTTCAAAATGTAAAAGACAGAGAGAGTAGAAAGAAATAGCATTCACTCTTGATTTCCCACTAGCCAACTGAATTGTCTAAACTCTGAATTCTGCCATGGCCAGTTTGGCTCAATGGTTACAGCACTGGCCCACTGATTGAAGGGTCTTGGGTTCCATTCCAGCCAAGGGCACGGACCATCCGGCCGGGCGTGGCTCAGCGGTTGAGTGTCGACCTAGGATCCAGGCGATCGGGGTTCGATATCTGGTCAGGGCACATACCCGGGTTGCGGGCTTGATCAATGACTCTCTCATTATAGGTGTTTCTATCTCTCTCTCCCTCTCCTTTCCTCTCTCTGAAATCAATAAAGATATATTTAAAAAAAACAAAACAGGGCACGTACCTTGGTTGCAGGCTCTATCCCTGGCCCTGGTCTGGGTGAGGGAGGCAACCAACCGACGTGTCGCTCTCACATCTATGTTTCTCTCCCTCTTCTTCCTTCCTTTCTCTCTGAAAAGCAATGGAAAAAATATCCTTAGGTGAGAATTAAAAAATTAATAAATAAATAAACTCTGAATTCTAATCTGAGTTTCATAAATGGGCCTACCAATCAGCAGAAGGCCAATACCAAGCATTCAGAAGAGTGTGTTAATGGCTATAGTATTTCCAAGGTAAATATTCAATTTAATCAGCATTAATAACTATCTAGTAGTTTTTAGGTCTTGGAGGCACACTCCGCAGGATTTGGAATGTAAATAAAATGCAATCATTACAGTTAAGGAGTCTGTGGGAAAGGTGTCCAAAAAGGACACAAAAAATAGAACATGAAACAGAATGAGTTTTCTTTAGGAGGTCTATGTATGTGTGAGCAGTAAGAGGAGGGGTACAAATATAGTGAGTGCTATGCGGATTCAAGGAGGGAGAAGATCTCATCTGAAGAGAAGGACTGGAAAAGGCAAAACAGGTACCTGGAGATGGACTTCAAGCATATGTTAGAATTCAGAGGGAACAGATGGCAGCAGTAGGCGTTTCAGTCAGAGCAAACAGTTTGAATAAAAGCATGGAGGCTTCAGGAAGACGTGCAGTGCATCTGAGAAAGGTCTACCTACCTTGGGTTGAGACAAAAAGAATAATTGGGAAACCTGGAAGGAAAGCCTTGAAATATAGGTTGGGTTGTAGGTAAAGTGTCTTAAATGCCACAGTAAGAGTTTTTTGTTTAATCCAGTAGGAATTAGAGTTTTTGGTGGTTTTAGACTGATATGATAAAAACGATTCAGTATACTAATCTAGCACCACTTTGAAACATGAACTGGCAGAGGGAACTCTGAAAACAGGGAATCAGGAGGAGAGCTACTATGATAGTACAAGCAAGAACCAATCAGAATTACTGCAGTGTATAATAAAAATGGAAAGAAAGAAATGAAAGGCACATGACAGGTAGAATACACAGAGCTTGTAAACAACATAGAAAATAAGATCAAGGCAGGTTTCAGAACAATAAGGAAAATGGAGGTGCTAGTGTCAAACAGGGGAGCCCAAGATAGGAGTCTGGAGCCGTGAAAGAAGATAAGGTTGTTCCATGAACAGGAATACTGTTAAAATAGAGATGTCTAGCAGAGACAGAAACTCCATTCTAATGTTCATACCAAAGGGAAAGAATTCATAAAAATATGATAAGAAAAGCTAAAAAAAAGTAAATGCCACAGAGAAATTTTTTATTTATTTCAGAGAGAGGAGAGGAGAGAGAAAGAGAGAAACATTGATGTGAGAGAGAAACATCGAACCGTTGCCTCCCACACATGCCCTGACCAAGGATGGAACCCGCAACTGGGATATGTGCCCTGACTGGGAATCTAACCTGCCACATTTTGGTGTACAGGATCACACGACAACCAACTGAGCCACCTTAGCCAGGGCTACAAAGACATTTTTTTAGTATGTTTTTAATGATGTTTTGAGAGAGAGGAAGGGAGAAGGAGAGAGAAAAACATCGACATCAACATCAATCAGCTGCCTCCTGCATGCCCCATGCTGGGGATCAAGCCCTAAACCCGACATGTGCCATGACTCAGAATTGAACCAGAACCCAATGAGGCATAGGTTGACACTTAACTGCTAAGCCACACTAGCTGGGCTACAAAGAAATTTTTAAAGGTCATTTTTTAAAAATGAGTTCACTAACGACATTCAAGAGAACCGTTTTAATTGAGAAATAGAGATGGAACGGAGAGAAGAGTGTGGGAGTGAGAAAGTAGAAGCAAAGAGTATAAATTCTACCTCCAAAAAGTATAAAAGAACAACTTAATTAGTCTACAATAATATATTAAACTCTGGAAGAAATAGAATACTATGGTAACATTAAAAGAAATGCTTTAAAGAAAACATACTGACAGAGAAAGATGGCAAAATACATTGTTAAACTCTTAAAATACATACAACAAAGGATACTTGCATGCCTCAAAGTATGTAAAGCAAAAAGTAAGAAATGTAAGAAATGACCAGATTTATATAATAATGATATTTAAACATCTCTCAGCAGTTAACATAATAAGCAGGCCAAAAATCAGTATGACCTGGCTCTGGTACACCACTGGTGCTTATTCTCATTAATAATCACAGAACTACAAATTAAAAACAATTACTTATCATTCCACACCACAGATCATCAAAAATTGTAAAGCCTGGCCATTCCAAGCATTGGCGATGATGCCGCCCAGGGCAAAGTCCGATACTTTGTTGCTGGAAGGTGAAGCCATGTTGCAAAACACTTTGACCTTGTCTATCAAAATTGAAGACTCAGCAATTCCAGCCTAGTCAAAATGTTTAGCGACCTATAGGACACTGTTTCCCACATCAGCCATGCAAGTGTGATTCCAGGGGAGCTCTGGCCCACAGCATCTGTGGTCACAGCCCCAGAAGGCTAGATGCAGCACCGGGTTCTTGCCACCGGCATCCCGGGACCACTCTGAACTGTGCACACCCAGAGACCCAGAAGCAACAGGAGGTGCACGATGAGCCTACACAGCCACTGGGCCAGCGTGCTGCTCAGCAGTGATGAAAAGGTCTCCCCAGGGCTGCAACAGAGTTGAAACGGACTGGATTTTACCAGCTGCAACAAAAGTATTTCCATTTTGACTGTTGGCATCACGGTAATAGTGCATACTGGTTGTGTATTAGTCCTGAATTTTCCCAAGGAAACTTTTCAATGCAACCACTGATTCACCATAAGAAGAAAAGCAAAAAGCAAAAGACAAAAAGCAAAAAGCAAAAAGCAAAGCAAAGAAGAAAAGAGAAAAGAAGGAAGTTAAATGATAATGAAAACAAACAGTTTCAAGCAATGTGGCTGAAAGAAACATGGAGTTGAGAGAAAAGACATGAAGGAATACATACACTAAGATTTCATTCATATAAAGTTTTAAATAAACTTACATAGGAACATAAATCATAAAGAAATGCAAGGAAGTAATTATTAGGGTTGTGAAGGGGAAGGGTGGGTACAGGAAGGATTCTGGAGCAGTGGAAATGTCCTTTATAATTTTGTGTTAACTCATATGTATATGTTTCATAAACTTCTATTATCACCTTATACTTTGCAATAAAAAGAAAGAAAGTAAACAAAAATCTCCAAGTAATGACTGGGAGCAAAGGCTGCTGGCAGCTGAAATACGATACCACAAATGATGTGGTGAAATATGGGCAGAGATGTGGATCACAGCAACAAAAAGGAAAGTGATTGGATAATAAAAGAGCGGGGATGGTATTTATGCAACGACAGTTCAATCCAGAGAGAGAGAAAGCATCCCGGACAGAAGTGGAAGAACTTCTTAAATCAGAAAGAAGCTTCCAAGGCGAGTTTCCCAAAGAAAAATGGGCACTACAGGCAAAGTAAGCAAATGTACTTTTTCTTTGTTCAAGTCTTCTTTTTGTATACACTTGCTAAAAGAAGCTTGAATTTAAGCCACTCTCAGAAAGAAATTCATGTAAAGTTGATCAAAATATCCCCCATGCTAGAAATTTACTCTAAGAAAATTACTGTGGATTTGCCATAATGCTTACCACAAGGGTGTTAAATTAAATGTTATTTATAATGGACAAAAAAAAGAGATTTGGGTAGCTACATTATAACTATAAAATAGAATGCATATTTGTTAAAAGTAGTGTTAGAGAACATTATGGAAAGTATTCATAATATATAATAAGTAGAGAAAAGTAGATTAAAACTATCACATACAATAAGATCCCATTTGGCGATGGCTCAAAGGACTTACCTCATAAATTACAGGCGATTTTATTTCTTCTGTTTTTATTTGTATTTTCAAACTTCCCATAATTAATATATATTGCATTTGTAAATAAAACATTTTTAAATATAACTCAAAATTACATAACAAATATCAAAAAATATGTATTCATGTTGTCAAAGGCTGGGAAAATCACATCAAGAACAAAACTAGTAGCATTAGAATGGAGAATTATAGGTGTGTTTCTTTCTAGTTTCTTTCAATGTTACTTATATTTAAAACTAAAAATATGTGAAGAGGCTGAATAAAATTTTAATTATATAATCCTGCTTAATTAATAAAATTAATTTATAGACTCCTGCTTAATTTCTTTTTATACATTTTTAACCAAATTCTTGCAGAGACCAATTTTTTTAAATTTATATTCTACTGATAAATTTACTAATTATTTAAGCCTCACTTCTCAAACTTTCATGTGCATATGAATCGCCTGAAGCTTGTTCAAACGAAGATTCTAATTTAGGGAATCTGGGACAGGGCTTGTAGCTCTATCACTTACCCTAGTGATGTCAGTAACTTCTGGTCCAAGCAACAATCATACTACAAACTTGTAAAAAACACATCTATGCTCTAGCAATAAGGACTCAGGTAATTCAGAGCTGATAACAAATCATTCAGTCAACAAATACTTATTGGACACCTACCCTGTCCAGACCCTATAATGTCTCCTCTCTGTTGCTGAGGGGGAGAAATATCAAGGCCTTTTATTAAGGTAAACTGTAATGCACTTGTTCCTTTCAAAAATTAAAAGACTGCCCTGGCCAGTGTGGCTCATTTGGGTGGGCGTCATAACGTACACCGAAGGGCTGCCTGTTCGATTCCTGGAGGGGGGACCTGCGGGAGGCAGCCGATCATTCTCGCATCAATAGCTCTCTCCCTTCCAATCTCTAAATATCAATAAAATACTATTTTTTAAAAATTAAAATGCAAGCACTACAATGTAGATTATCTTCATATTTTCAATGAACACACCTTTTCTTTAAAATAATATAATTATATATAACATCCAGCCACAAACGCCATAACTCCTTTTCATGAAATTATGTATCAATATGTTTTTTAATTTTTCCAATAATATTCTCTCTTTCCATCTCCCTCCCTCCCATCTCCCCTCCCCACACCTCTCCTTGCCCTCTCCTCTTCTCTCCCTCACTCTCCCTCCCTCTCTCCCAGGTTATTAAATGCAAAGCAGCCATCGCCTGGGAAGCAGGCAAGCCCCTTTGTATAGAAGAAGTTGAGGTAGCTCCCCCGAAGGCACATGAAGTTCGAATTAAGGTGAGTGGGGACTCTCCCTGGGCAGGACAGACAGGCACTAAGGTCAGACTTGGATTCTGCCAGGTCAAGCCTATGTGAGTTGACTGGGAGGCCCTGGAGTTCTCAGAGAGGGAATCATATCTTAGCTTCAGATAAGAACAGGCCTTATCCCAGCAGGGCTAATGATTAATTTTTTTCTCACTAGTTATTGATAATGGCCTTTAAATTTAACTAAAGTACCTTAAAATTAATCATAAACCTTAGGAATCAGATTAAGGAATTCATATTCAATTAGAATTAGTTATGCTTTCTTTTTGTTTTGCAGTTGCCAATTAAAAGAGAGCATTATTAAAAGGAAGATAGAGAATTTGCTTAAAAACAAGGGGAAACACTGAAGTGCTGCCCAGGGCCGCATAGGGTCTGGGTGCCCAGATGAAGGGGCAGGAGTGGCTGAGCAGGGAGAAGAGCCCACACTGAGTAGACAGATCATACAAGGCAAACTGGGATCCTTTCTCCATTTTCCCCAGAGCTGGCTGGCCCGGCTTATGTTTTCCCTCCAACCCCCACAGGAAGGGTTTCTACATGAGAATGAATGCAATAGCCTCATGAGCAGAATCTTGAAAAATAAATAATATAAAGACACAACAACAATTTAGACAAACTTTTACCTGATATCTCACTTTTAACTATAAAGTTTTTATTACCTCTATTTCATTTCGTGTCATTTCAACAAAATTTGAACAAAGCCTATAATCCTGTGACCTCTCCATTCCCTCTGCCTATTAGACTTTGTTTAAATTTTCCCTATTACCTTTGATTTCTCCTTCCCTGGAGACAGTAACTGCCAATTTTATCTCTTTTCATTATTTTTCCAATAACAGTAAAAGGCAGAAAACAAAGGTATAAGAGGAAAAGAATATATCCTAATATATATTTGGTGTTTTTCAAAGTATTATTTTTTTATTGAGTTCTAAGAGTGTTGTTAAGTCTCAAAGTGACATTGAAATTATCCTAAAATTATCCACTTAACAACCTCAGTGATATATTTACAGAAATAACTCAAGTATTCGTTGCTTTGTAGATAATCGCCACTGGCCTATGCCACAGTGATGCCCATATCCTCAATCCTAAATTCACGAACACTCTGTTCCCAGTGATCCTTGGCCATGAGGCGGCAGGAATTGTGGAAAGTGTTGGGCCAGGAGTGACCAGCTGCAAACCAGGTATTTTATTTTCTGATTCCAATTAAGTGGAAATGTCAGGATATTTCAGGGATAATTCCTGATAGATTCCTTTGCATGCTATATATTTGATCTCTGTTTACATAAGGGGGCCCTCTTTAACAAAGCAAAAGTGAGAACCACAATCTATCACAGTCCAAAAATGAGACTGAATGCTTGAAATCAGAATCATCTAGTACACTCTGGGGGCTATGGTCACTTTATTTACATAAAGCACTAAGAAATTGCCCTATGAAGCTAAGCAACAAAGTTAAATTAAACTGAAGCATCCATGGAGCACAAATGACAACTAATAACAACCTCCTCTAAATAAACAGAAAACTAATTTAATATTATAAAGAATTCAAAGAATGAGGTAGCTCATTCTGTAGGTAGCTTAAGTGAGAAATGTTATACATATGCCAGTGTTAGCTTAAGGGCCTTTCTGGAAGTTTGAAAACTAAAAATAACATGTAAATGAAACATGCCAATGACTGAGACTGTTAACTTCAGATTTCATAACAGATCCACAAAATACGGAATATAGGCCATGAATCCTCACTTGTCAGACAGGATGGCCATTTCATTCTTTCTTCCTTTAATAAGAATGCTCCAAACCTTGAGGTATATTAGTATCTTTCCATTCCAAACAAGATCATAAAAACAATCACTTCTGAAAAGTTTGCATCCATGAAGGAATCTAGTGGTCCCAGCTCTGCCACTTACTGGCACTGTGACCTTAGCCAGGTAAGTCACTTTTCTGTGACTCAGACTTCTGTTTTCTAAAGTGGGGACAATAATACTACCCATCTCAAATGGTTGTCCTGAGAATTAGATGAGACAATACAAGGAAGCAGTTAGAATGGTGTATGGCACATACTAAATGTTGAACAAATGTTCATTATGACTGGACTTTGGTAATCAGAGGATAGAAGCCATTTTTATATCAAAATTGAATAAAAAGTAGAAAATGTGGTATCTGAGAGTAAAACAAATGGTGAAACACGGTTTTGGTGTGAAAATTACTCTCCGTATCTAGCCTGTCACTCTCCACCTCTCCTATTATATAAGGATGTTCTATTCCACACAGCAGTTTAGAAATATAATAAATAATAGTTATGAAGTAGAGAGCTGCAAGGACAGCAGTCTCAGGTAGGACTCTTCACCGGATGCTAACAATACAGATTTGTTCCTTGACTGCCTAGCAGGGGAAAAAGAAAGAAAAAGTGTAGGTAATACTTGGGGAAATCAGCAATCTTCTAGAGTAACAAAATGTTGTAGCCGCCTATACTTTCTGCTGAACATAAATGTATACCATAAAGAATGGTGTTTTCCACTGATTCATCTGGTAGAAATTATTTATAGGTCACATTTATAATTAACACTTATAGGCACCATCTAACATACGGCTTTTCTTTCTAGGTGACAAAGTAATTCCACTCTACATGCCTCAATGTAAAAAATGCAAGTTCTGTTTGAGTCCACTCACAAATTTCTGTGCAAAACTCAGGTAAGCTCTATATATACTGTTAGTAAGATTATAAATTGGCACAGGTATTTTGAGCAGTACATTGGCTAAACCTAATGAAGTTGAACATGGGCATACTTTCTACCCACCAATTCTACTCAGGTGCGTTCAAGGAACTCTTGCAAAATCACCCAAGGAGACATGCGCTACAATGTCCATTGCAACATTGTTTATAGGAGCAAACAACTGAAAAGGCACAAATGTCCATCAACAAGAGAATAGATTAACACACCCATTTTCAACCTTTTTCATCTCATGGCACACATAAACTAATAACTAAATCTGCAGCACACCAAAAAATATATTTCTTGCCAATCCAAAAAAAAAATAGGTATAATTTTGATTCATTCACACAGATAGCTATTGTTGTGTTTGTCTGTTGCCATTTTTCTATTTGACAATCTAAGGGAGAAGAGGTCAGTGCCCTGGACTAAATAGCTAGGTATTGCATATTTTAAAAATTCTTGCAGCACACCAGTTTGTCAAGGCACACAGGTTGAAAATCACTGGATTAACAAATTGCTATGCAACAACACAACAGAATCCTATGTGGCTATGAAAATGGCTAAACTTGATCTACATATATCAACATAGATTACAGTTTTCCCCCTTAACTATGGTTTCACTTTCCAAGGTTTCCATAACCCATGGTAAACTGTGGTCTGAAAATATTAAATGGAAAATTCCAGAAATAAACAATTCAGTTTTAAATTGCACGCCATTCTGAGTAGTGGGGTGAAATCTCACTTCATCCTACCCCAAAAGTGCATCATTTCTTTGACCGGCATATATACTCCCTGACTGTTAGTCACGTAGTAACCATCTTAGTTATTAAATCAACTATCACAGTATCTCAGTGCTTGTGTTCAAGTAACCCTTATTTTACTTAATAATGGTCCCAAAGAATAGTGATGCAGGCAATTCAGATACACCAAAGAAAATCCTGAAATGCTTCCTTTAAGTGAAAAGGTATGTACGTATAGGAAAAATCATAGTATATACAGGGTTCAGTCCTATCCAAGGTTTCAGCCATCCACTGGGGGCCTTGGAACGTATCCCACAATAAGGGGGGACCACTGTGATCTCACACAAACAATGTTAAGGGAAAGAAGCAAGTTGCTGACAAATATGTTCAGTAATGTGTCACATACAAAAGCAATATCATACATTGTTTATGGTTACATGTGTATTAGTAAAGGTATAAATACATCACTGGAATGATAAATGCCAAGTTCGGAATAGCAGCTACTTCTAAAGGAGAGGAGAGAGGAATGCAATGAGACACAGTAAAGTAATTTATTCCACCGCCACATAGATATGTCTTAGAGCTAAATTTTGTTGTTGTCTTTTGTTTTGTTTGTTTTTAAAAAACATATCTTTATTGATTTCAAAGAGAGACAGTAACATCAATGATGAGAGAGTCATTAATTGAGCCCGCAACCCAGGCATGTGCCCTGACAGGGAATCAAACCCCGATCACCTGGATCCTAGGTCAACGCTCAACCGCTGAGCCATGCCCAGCCAGGCTAGAGCTAAATTCTGAATCCAGGCCATAAGTTCCAGAGTCCAAAATCTTTTCTTTTTCCTTAAAGATTTTGTATGGATTTTTAGAGAGAGGACAGGAAGAGAGCACAGGGAAAAACATCCACTCGAAAGTGAAACATCAATGGGCTGCCTCCCACATACCTGAAACCCAGGGGACTGAGCCTGAAACCCAGGAATGTGCCCTGACCCAGACTCAAGCTTGCAACCCTTAGGTGGCCGGGATAACCCCAGCCAACCGAGCTACATCAGCGAGCCCAAAGCTGAATCACTTTATTCCTTACTTTACTGAAACTATAGAAAGATCTATTTGTCCTTAATGGTTACTAAAACTAGTGGTCCTACACTTACATTTATTCCTCTGCCTCAATCTCCTCATCTATGAAATGGGGATAATAATAAGGCCTATTTCACAGGGTTGTTGTAGATGTTCAAAGAATTAATACAGCCTTTTGCAAACATTTAATGAAATAACAGATTTGGACAATGACCATCAATTCTTCCTGACATCACAAAAAGGCAGATGAGGCATTATGTGCCTCCAGATGAAAATACACACCACCACCTTTGAAGTAAGCCTACAAAAATATAAAACCCAAATCAGGTCAAGCATTTAGATAAAACATACTAGAGGAAATTCAGGGATGGAGAAACATGTTAAACCAGATTATAGCGATGCAATCAAAAAATCCAGAATGAGGAAAACTACAGGACCAATGACTCTTCAAAAAATAAACTGCAAGAAAAAGAGGGGGGAGAGGTGAAAATCTGGAAATTAAAAGGGATTTAAGAGATATATCAACCAAATGCAATCTGTGGACTTACACAAAATTTTTTATCTTTTAGAGATATATACTGAAATACAGTGTTTCTCCCAAAAATGTGTACACACTTTGAATGATAATAAAGTCAGTGTTTATTAACATACAGCTCATTTTCAAAATTAAGTGAGCTGTTAAAGTGTGCACACATTTTTCAGGCACATCCTGTATTTATGATGAAATAGTGATTTCCTTCAAGATAGTCCAAAATGGGGAGAGGGTAGTTGGTGGTGTGGGGGATGGAGGTGGGTAATGGATGAAACCAGATCAGCCATGAGTTGCTAATTGCTGAAGATGCGAGATGCTTACATGGGGATTCATTGTGCTATTCTTTGTATATTTATATTTGTTTGAATTTTCCATAATAACAATTTTTAAGAATACATGTAAAGCCCTTAAAAGGGCTTCTGGCACATAAAAAGTATTCAATAAAATGTTTACTATTCTCATCATTATCATCTTTAGATGACTCCTACTACATATAATATATTGTGTATTATATTATACACATTATTTACATATTTTATACATTTTTACATTATGTTTTTACTCTACATTATAGTATATTATATATAATAATTATATAAGATTACATGTTATTTAAATGATATTTAATTACAAATTTTATTATATATAAATATGTGTGTGTGTGTGTGTGTGTGTGTGTGTGTGTGTGTTTGGACAAAAAGTCTCAAGACATTTTCTCTATGTCTCCATATCACAAAACTGTCATAACTAATACATAATGCTTAACTTTTTTTTTTTCAGGAAAGTAATCAGTGATCCATTACTTTCTCTTTTTTGTATATATTTTTTTAACTCTCTAGTCCATTCAAAAATCCTCTGGTTCAGCAAGAAGTAATGGAAGACAAAACCAGCAGGTTTACCTGCAAAGGAAAACCAGTTTACCATTTCTTAGGGGCCAGTACCTTCTCTCAGTACACTGTCGTATCAGATGCTAATCTTGCAAAAATAGACGATGATGCAGATTTAGAGAGAGTCTGTCTGCTTGGATGTGGGTTTTCAACTGGCTATGGAGCTGCAATCAACAATGCCAAGGTAAAATGGTTAACCACCAGCTTCTATAAAATAGAAGTTATTAGGAGGCAGCGTGATAAAGCAGCTAGCATTGACTTCAAACCCTGGCTCTGCCTTTTATCACCTCTGTGATTTTAGGCAAGTTATTTAACCTCTCTACTCCTATCTCTCTATAATAATATCTACTACAAATTACTGTGGGAATAATTAAATCATATTACATATGTAAGACATCTGGTCCAGTGCCTGTCATAGATTTGGCAACCAATTCATGTTAATTTATTTTTCTATACTAGTACGTTATATTACAGACTGTCCCTAATTTAAATACAGCCTGCTTAAATATGTCCCCTAAATATGAATTCTCATCCTGGGACAGCAGACCCAGTCAAGAGACAACAGAAACTATAGAGACCCACCCATCTGCATATGCCCACTCCTACCTTCTCCCTGATGGGACAGATTCCTCTCCCTAAACTGCAGTAAGTCATCTCTGCTTCTCACCCTATCCTTTTGTGGCTCCAATGGAGGGTCTCAGATGGCAGCCTTAAAGGTGACAAGATATGCCCCTGGAATCCCATATTAGAGTTTATAAGCTTTTCAAAGCTGTTTAAGAGACTAGAGAGATATCAGTATCCCTCAAATAATTTCCTTATTTAAATCTCCTTGACATCAGTCTTCATCCCTTGACTCACAATTGCAAAATGCAACTAAAATTGGTCTTTCTAAACAACATATCTGCCTATTTCACTCCCCTTTCATTACTCCTCTTTTCCTTAACTGGTTCTCCTTACTTCTCCTTGCCCAGGCTCACTGTTCCCCCAGCCTTGCCTCCAGTCACTGGGGCCTCTGGGTTTTGCACACCTTGCTCCCATCAACATGCCTGGAAAGCAACCCCACCTCTCTGGCTGACTTTTTGTATTTGTCAGTTCCTGTTGGAAAATTATTCCAGCCTTTTAGGCATGCATTAGGTGCCCTCCCAGTTTTCTCCAAAGTACCTGTGTTTATTCCTGTCTACCTTCTTATTACACTATAGAGAGACTTCCCATTATTTCTCCTTCCTATGAGACTATTTGTTCCTTGAAGGCAAGAACTCTCTCCTGTTCATTGTGCTATCTCTGGAGCCTAGCCCTATGCCTGGCACATAGTAGGAATGTGACAACTTTTCAGGGAATGAATGAACAAAGCTAGGTTCATATGCAACCCTCAAAACATTGGGGTGGGGTTTGGTCCTCAGTTTTGTGACAAAAATTCCATTTTATCAAGTTGCCTGCAGTTGTTCGGTGTCAAGGAAGCAAAGTCGGCCTAATGAAAATAAGAGGTTGATCTAGTAGCCAGAATATCAAGGCATGACTTTTCATTGAGAATTATATTGGCCAAGTACACAAGGATGATACTCTTGACCATCAGCATATCATCTACCTCCAAAACATCATTTGTTCATCATTCATTCACTCACTCATTAATAAAAATTAAAAGGTGTATGGGAAGCCACACTACAATCTGAAGGCTCCTGGAGGAAAGGTGTTAGTGGGGTGGATTAACAGCCCATGTGACTTGGGCAGTCAGGGCACATTCTCCTGTAGATAGCGCTGGAGTCCCAGGGAAGAGCTATTGCTCTTTGGGCTACACACATCCCCTTTTCTGGACTCCATGCAGACTCTCACCTTCTACTACTATAATCTTTCTTCGGGAATACTAACACTAGAGCTTCAGCTACTGTTTTCTTTTAAATCTACTCAAAGTTGATCTAAATTCCCAGGACATGTTCCTCTTGCTGCTGAGGAACAGCTAAACCACCTCAGGGTCAGAAGCAGCTCTAGAAGAAAAATAACTCCTAGAACCAAGTAAACAGAAGTGAAGTAGCAATAATTCTAGACAAAAGGCAAGACGCTTAATAAAGTTTAATTTACTTCTCGGAAGAAAAGTGATGCAACAACTCTGTATAATTATTGGGGACCTCCCACAGCAGCACCAGAACCCGGGTTCATTTTAATTTGCTCATATCCTTGATGGCCAAATTAATCACATTTCACAGAGATCTTTGGAAGTATGCAAATGTCCTGAAACAGTGTTGTGTGCAGATAGAAAATCAAATGGGGAGGGCGTATTTTATAGTGACCACCCCAGTACTGCAATCTAAAGCGCTTTTACACATTGGGGTCTGGCTATATGATACAACTAGTGCAGTGTATTCAATTTGTACACTGTTGTGAGCTGGCCTGAGAATCCAACTACTGCACACAACATTGCTGCAGTGGGAAAAACGCATTTCCACTCTCGATGAGACGGGCAAGCTTCTTAGCACACTCTCTGCAGAAATATACACAGTGTCCCAAAAAAATGTATAAACACTTTAACAGCTCATAGCTCAATTTTGAAAATAAAATGCATTTTAATAAACATTGCCTTTATAATTACTCAAAGTGTGTGCATACATTTTGGGGAGATACCCTATATTTGGAAATAAACTAAACACATGCCACAATAATACAGTAAATAGTACAGTGTATATAAAACATTATTCTGAATATTTACACATATATTTTTATTCCCCCTAAATAGCATACCCAATATCATGCATAAAGTAAAAGCGCATTCTATTTCTTAGCAATTCTGTTTCCGATACTTCTGGAGGGCACATATTTTTCTTTCCCTTTTGTTTATGCTTTAATTTAAATAGTTTCTCTTCATCATTAGAAAATATTAATTAAGCATCTCTCTATGCAGCATTTTTTTTTTTTTTGCCACTACCTCACTCTACAGAGTAACATATTCAAGTTGGCACTACTTTTTGATTGAAGAACCAAGGAAAGTTTGTGGGGAGAGTGTTATTTACGTCAAGCCAAAAATATAGATTATACTCTTATTAAAGGAATTAAGGCGAAAAGTACAGCAGGCTGAAGGAACAGCATGAACTAAGACATGAGGAAAAGAAAGTGTGACAGTTTGTTTTGGCTATAGTACTGAGAATATCACGGAGATAAAATCGGAAGGTGATAGGGGTCAGATAGTAAAAAGCCTCCAATGCCATGCAGCCATGCAAGGAAATGTGGATCTCATTACATTTAAATAAACTGATCATTGGGATGACTGAGTTAATTCACATTTAGAGAAATATTAGTGGTCATTCAAAACTGTGACATTAACACAACCAAATAAGGCCCATTAAAAATACAGAAATCAAATTACTTCTCATCTATTTAAAAGGACAAACAATAAAGCCTTTGTAATCTGTGAACTTTCTAATTTTGTTGTGATAACACTAAAAAAGAAAAACAAGGAAATGATTTCCACTTGGGCTTGTTCCTTATAAATTGATGATCCTAATGGCCCTCAAACGATTCTCCAAATTTAGTCAGTGACTCATTCATTTTCCCATGATACATTTCCCAAGTGTGGCTACATCACTTAGTCTTAGTCTTAGTCTTAGTCTTAGAATATTCCTGTGCCCACCTCACCCTGCACCTTTAAAAAATGTGGGACCAGCTGCTTTAAGTTAACATGATTTTCCTGTATGCAGGTTACCCCAGGTTCTACTTGTGCCGTCTTTGGCCTGGGAGGCGTCGGCCTTTCTGCTTTAATTGGTTGTAAAGCAGCAGGAGCTTCCAGAATCATAGCTGTTGATATCAACAGTGAGAAGTTTGCAAAGGCCAAAGCCCTGGGAGCCACTGACTGCCTCAATCCTAAAGACCTACAGAAACCCATCCAGGAGGTCATCATTGAAATGACCAATGGGGGTGTGGATTTTGCACTTGACTGTGCAGGTGGATCTGAAGTCATGGTATGTATATTTGTATAATACTACATAAGAAATAATATTTATTAACATCAATCAACATTGATAGTATGTATTAATGTATTTATTCATTTCATATTTAATATTAATATATTTATAGGTCTATAAATTATGTTTATATATTAAACAATGTTTATTAATAATATATTAGCTATTGTGTAGTGTATTATAATTGGTATTTCTCTATTAATAATTATTACTGATTACTACTCATATGTTATTATTAATAAATATTTATTTATTAATATGTTATTAATATTTATTTTTCCACATGAAATTCAGAGAAAATTTAGAAATGAAATTTGTTAAAGAATTGTGCCTGGAAGAAGTGAGCAAAAAAATGATAAAAGGATAGGCAGATTTTAAGGAGGAGTAAGAGAAAGGACCTCTGTCACCCTAACAGCAGAAGGTACCCCCTCCCATCAAAAGCAGAGCAGGGAGAGGCCAGCAACCTACACACAATCCAGTTCTGTCCATTGGACTCAATAAATGGGCTGCAAAATTAGGTCCAAATTACTTATTCTAATTTTCAACATACTAAATACACACACACTGCAAAACTAAAAACTCAGTCTTTTCTTCCTAAACACTACAATTTTGTATCACTCAGATTTCTTCTCTTAGGACAGGCTCCCTGACTTGCAGGGCCCGTGAAGCTACCCCCGTCTATTCTATTCTAACCTGGAAAGCGGAAAGAGCCAACCTCAGGGGCAGCAGATAGAAAAGTTAACTTGCCAGAGTGTCTAGGCTTTTATTTACACTTTCGTTCAGCATGGCTCCTAACACCCTCCTCTAGGGAAGGTATAAAAATAAAATTCTGTACTTCAATCAGGAGCTGGTGAGGTCCCAGAACAGAGCGAGGACCAGGAAGAGCTGCTGAGAGCAGCAGGCTGCCATTCCTGATCTTTCCTCCCAGAATGGTTTCATTGTAATAATATAACTGGTTGAAGGAGGATGTGGAAGGTAATAAGCACTCAGTAAATGTTAGCTCTTACTGACAATTCATGCATTAAGAGCTCCTGTCCTGCACTGCTCCCTGGGTTCAGAGATTCAGGGCCTGTCCTTGGCACGTGCAGCTTGCAATGTGCCACATCCATTCCTCCACTTTTCACAGCTCAAATTTCTTATAAACATTGAAATTCAGCCTATTTCCCTTATTTCCGTAGTACAGATATTCTCAACACTGGCTATACTTTTTAAGTGCCTGGGGAGTTGTTGTTTTTTAGAATCGGTGAATGGACACACCTTAGATACTCTCTAGAGTTGGGGGCCTAGGTGCCAGTATTTTTTACAAGTTTCTCAAGGTGGGAACCACAGACCTAAAACTTCACTAGTTCTATTATAAATAGATTTATTATACCAAGAAATGTATCATAATTCTGGAATAAAATTACACTAGAGAAAGCAAATTTTGAAACATGTAGGTGATTTAATCACAAAAAGATGAGCTAGTTACCTATCCTTTCACCAAAAGTTTCCATAACAAAAAAAAGTTTAATTTCTGGGTTATAGAGGATATTACACTAATGGCTATGAACTTGATTTAAATGATCTCTCATGCTCTAAAGTAGCCTAAAGAACGCAAGAGAAAAATAGAAAGTTACAATAATTGACAATATTATAAGATTGTGAGAATTCAAAATAATTCTCATCAAAAATTATCAGAGGCTACTAAATCAAAACCTGAATTTGCATATAATACCCATTTAAGTCATTATGGAGGTTAATTCCTTGCTTGGAGCAAAACTCAGAAATGTAGAAAAAGCAATAGGAAAAACATTTAGAAACAAAACAGAAATCAATGTAAGTGACCCAATCTGGTTTGGCTTGGGGTTAGAGGGTTGGCCCTGGGACTGAAGGGTCCCGGGTTCAATTCCAGTCACCGAAGGTACCTTGGTTGCAGGCTCAACCCCGGCACCGGTAGGCACACGTGCGGGAGGTGACCAACTGACGTTTCTCTCTCTCTTTCTCCCTTCCACTCTCTCTGAAAAGCAATGGGAAAAGTATCCTCGGATGAGCATTAAAAGAAAAAGAAATCAATGTAAGCAGCTACCTTAAGGTGACCAGTATTACCTGTGGTCTTTTCCCCTCAACATGAATCTATGTTGTTACATAAACAAAAATGGTTCTGCCATATAAAAATTGCAAAAGGTGGGAGTTTCTATTTAGAAATATTACAAATTCTCAAAACAATAAACAAACACATAATCAAATAAAAATTTCAATATATAGTCTTAAAGCTCTAGAGCACTATCTTCTGTCATTAGCATGACACAGAGAGAGAAGAAGGAAAGAATTTACTGGACTTCAAATTCCTTGTTGCACATAATGATCAGTGATGAAAAGGAACTCTACTTCCTACTGGAACTTCTGCAAAAGTAAAACTGCCCCCACAGGTCAGAGTCTAGCTGCCTGCTGACTACGGCAACGGATGGGGGACAAAGTCTACATTCCTCTTCTACAACACTAGTCTCAAAACATTCTAACTGTTTATTTACCATAGGACTCTTAAGTGGAATGGCCCTCCACAGGTTGTCTTCTTAAATTTATTTACACTTCCAGTCTTCAGAGTTTTATCTTCATCCCAAACAGGCAGCAGGCTAAGATAACAATGTTTTCTCTTTCTCTCATGCAAAGCTCAATGCAACTCCCCCAGGCCACTGTGTTCTATGTGGTGAGCCACCAATCAAGGAAGTTCAAATTTGTGGCTTCACCATCTCAACATGAGGTCCTCCTGGTTGTTACATAGGAGAAGGGACAGGTGGCAGGATGTACACTAGCTGTTCTGTTTTGGCTATGAAATGACACATCACTTCTGCCGAAGCACATTGGCCAGAACAGGTCATACAACTCCACCTAACTGCAAGAAAGCATTAAAAAAATGGAGGGAAGCAGATGAAATGTTTCATGAGAAGCCAGTGTCATTTTAACTGTTTTGCCCTCTATTTTAAATGGCATTTATTTTCATTTATCCTACATTGAGATCCACTAAATTTACAGAATATGCCTCATCTTAGATTCTTTTGAATAATCACCATCTCTCCATGACTTTAAAGATTTTGATTCTATGTCCCCGGAAATTGCAAAATTTTACAATACCTTGTCAAATACCAGGTCAAAACCTTGTCGACTTGATTTTGCAATATCGTCTATTGATCTTTCTTAATTTCATATATGTGTATATTTCTTGATATACAATGATATGAATTCAGCATAACTATGGCATTACACAGGCTGAAATCATATGTTCTGTTTCTTTCTAACATCGTTTTTGATGAAGCTCAAAATTTTATTGAATGCTCTGTGTGAAACAAAGCCTCAAGCCTCAGTCTACAACATTATGACCTCATGAGACTGACTCCCATGATCTCATATGCAGAGTTGTTTAAATTTTCCCTAAAACACAGTACATATGCACACTAAAGGTATGTTCTACTTGTCTATTTATTCAGCTAGCCTTTTTTGTTTCACTTTCCAGAAAGCAGCCCTGGATTGCACAACAGTAGGTTGGGGATCCTGTACTCTCATTGGAGTAGGCGTTGATGACAAAGGATTGACTGTTTCTCCAATGGACATACTAATGGGCCGTACTATCAATGGATCAGCTTTCGGTGGTCAGTTGTTTTTTCCTTTTAATTTTCTCCATACTGGTACTCAAATTGTTATAGCAAAGGTTATCGAATAAAAAGTAAAATAACTTGCTTAAATATTGAGTCCCAAGAATAAATCTAAAGACTACACAAAAGCTATTCTATTAATTACTTGAAAGTAAAGACTTTGACCAGAAGGATAACTAAAATTTGCAAACTGAAGTTCTATTTGCACGAAAATGAACAAACATAGAGGAACAAAAGGCAAACTTGGACCAAGTAGACATAAATTCTTATCTAGAAATAAAAAATAATCTTAACTTTTTCCTATGAAGAAAATTTTAAAGTAGGTAAAATTATAGAAAATTAAAAATGATAGGGGTTTTCATCTCTTTGGAGCAAGCTAAATCTGACCAAGTAATTTCATTCATTCAACAAACACTGATAAACTACCTGTTCATGTCCAGCACCATGTGTTTATTTGGACTTTTGGCCAAATACAGGTTGGAAAGGCAGAGATTCTATTCCAAAGCTGGTTACTGATTACAAGAATAAGAAATTCAACCTGGATGCATTGGTGACCCATACCTTGCCTTTTGAAAAAATCAATGAGGCATTTGACCTAATGCACCAAGGAAAAAGGTAAATTACCAAACAGAAGGGTAAGTGGTTTCAAAAGCCTTTATAATGACTCTATTTTTATCTGATTTTAAAAACTAATCAGTTTCTTTTCTGACATTTTCCACATCATCAGACAAACCAGAGGTGTTTAAAAAATGAAACAGTGGCCATTTGGGGTGGGGGACCACTTCCTAGGTTCCTACTCTGTTTCCATAATGAACACTGCCATACACTGTTCCAACATCAAAGGGTGGTGTAAACGGACACATATTTTCCTTTCACAAACAATCACTTAGTTGAGGCCGCTCCTTAGAGAGGTTTCTATATTATACCATCAGGGCAGTCAGTGCAACATAGTCATGACTTGAATCATTACATTCTACAATTTGACAAAGAGTGCACACTGTAGGCCCTTCTTTACTAGAATCAAGTGAAAACCATAGAGATGTGAGGAGTGAGTGGCAGGTATCAGATGCTTAAAGGATGTCCCAACTCTCTCATTACCTTGCTTTGTCATAGGTCTCCTGTAACATACATCTCATCCACAAGTTTAGCTCTGTTGTGCTCCCTTGGCATGGACCCTGAGAACTAATTTATCAAAATGTCCCAAGTGGGGGATCCCTAGCAACTGAGGAGTAAGACTAGGATCAGTGATTTTGGTTAAAATGATGGAACAGAGCCTTGATCAATAGAAATAAAGGGCAAGACACCAGAAACAATGTTGCACAGAGGAGATGCAGGACAAAAACTCAAAGAAAAGAGAATACTTTAGAAAAGAAGGGGAGAGAGGGGAATCCTAAAGTGAAATGACAGGAGTTTGAAATAGAGAAGCAATGTGACAAACGAAGAAAATAGGTCCATGGTGTAAGGACCTAGGCTACTTCATGGAGTAGAAACCTGAGAAAATGTCCCTACTGACTGATATGAACTCCCTAATTTGAAACATGTTAGCTACAACATATCAAAAAGATGTTCAATGAAAAGAAAAGAAATCAACATTATTTTTTAAGCTACACTAAGTGACTTAGTGTAAAAGCTCAGAAATATCTTGCACCATCTCAAAATCCCTGTATTCCTCAAATTAGGAGTTGGGTTGGGTTTGGGGCCTTGGACCTTGGCACTTATAGTTCTTCCACCAAAACCCATTTGCCTCTAGCGTTCTCAGTCATGGATATACCCAACAAGGAATGCTAAGCGGCAGCCAAAGGGAAAATGTTGCATTGCTTTAGTAATAACTGGTCAAGTCTCCCATACTCTTAAAATAGGTCTGGTAATCACTGGTAGAATGGAGACCTAGGGGAAACACCTGAATGAGGCCTCCTGCTCTCCCTCTGGCCCACTGAGAAGACCACCTGACTGCCCACACAGATGGAAAGGTGGCAACAGGCAAGGCAGAGGGTGGGCCTTCCCACGTGTGCTTACCAGATGGGTACAGGTAACACAATTGAGGACAGGCCCTCTTGTCATACAAACTGCACAGTAGCAAGGAAGTGGAGGAGAGGAGATAGGATACAACAATGGACTGGTCTGTTAAGGTGCAGTGACGCTGACTCATGGTGAGGAAAGGACACAGAGGTTCTCCCTCCACAGGGAGGTGGAGCTTCCAGTCCCTGAGTGAAGAAAACACTTATGCATGGCAACCCACAGCTCCAGCAGTAAGGTCCAAAGGAAGGAATTCCTTATCCTTCAGGTTATTCCCCATTTTGCTACTACATGTAGAAGGACTTAATCAGGGGGAGGAATTTGGTTTCTCAGAAAGTAGCTTCCCAACATACCAACCACCTCCTCTTTTATGCCCAATGTGCCTTGGGCTACAGAAGAGCCAAGAGCAGGGACTATTCCAAGACAAAATAGTCACTACCACATGGCTATGCTCTACTTCTCCACAGCACCACTAGGCAACAACACCACAAAGTCCTCCACTGGGGCCAAGTGAGGGTCCCCAATTCTCACCCAGCTTATGGGTACTATATATAAAGTATTATCAATGCCAGAAATAAAAGAGTATAACAAGAGAAAAGAAATTAGGCTTACCAAATTGTGTGTCTATAAAGAAAGATTAAATCAACTCCTGAAATGAAAACACTAAAATTATTTGTGAATTTTGGTTAAATTTATGATGAAAATTATACATAATTTTCAATATAATTGTTGACAGCATTCGGACAGTCCTGATCTTCTGAAGAACCCAGGAACAATTTGGAAGACTATCTGACTGAATCTGAACCTGTCTTCTTAATTTATCATCTGATATGATGAACCAAGGATCACCATGAATTTAAACAAATATTTACAGTTAACATCTCAATATCAAATAGCTATAAAGATTACAGCATTTTAATAAAACACATTCATATTTCCTGTGTTAAATAACTATGAGAACTGGTGTGTTTATGAATAGAATCATATGATGTTTGGGAATTGTTAAAAATTAGTTCTGGAGAAGAGGGAGTAAAGAATAAAGGGGTAATAAAAAAACTACATTGCCTACATAGTCACAATTTTTTAGGGTGGGTGATACATATATGGGGCTTCAGTATACTGTCTACTTTTGTATATGTTTAAAATTTCCCATAACATGCCCGGCCGGGCATGGCTCAGCGGTTGAACATCGACCTAGGATCCAGGCGATCAGGGTTCGATTCCCAGTCAGGGCACATGCCCGGGTTGTGGGCTGCAGCCGATCAATGGTTCTCTCATCATTGATGTTTCTATCTCTCTCTCCCTCTCCCTTCCTCTCTCTGAAATCAATAAAGATATATATTTAAAAAATAAAATAAAATTTCCCATAACAAAAAATTTTACTAGAAAACATCACATATAGTGCAAAACATACATATATCTTTAAAATATGTATCACATATATATAATGCTGTTATGTAATTTCTGAGTTCCAATAAACTACAAGCTACTCTTTGTTAATGAGCTGCTAAGTACTTTCCTTTCTAACATCTGTTCGTTTCTTTTCACTTAGCCCCATTTTACCTCCGTGAACTATAATCACAAGTACTAGGATATCAGAAGTTATACAAGTAAGTAATATGAAACTGAAGACTTTTAAAAAGAAAATACACCTCTATACTCTCAAATTTCCATCTTTATTAGATAATTGCCCTTTTCATCTGTGATCATTTTTATAGCATATGTTTAGAGGTTTACAGAGTTTAATGATCTGTAATTGCCACTAAGTAATCTATTTTCTATGGCCAACTAAAAGTGAAAAAAAGCAATGTACTTAAAGTAATGTAAACAGGATATTTATAGCTACAAGATTTAACAGATAATAAGATTTATATGAAAAACAAAATGAGAGTTTTCAAATGATTACACTCATAGATTGCACATGACCAGTTTAAGGATAAAACAAATGATAATTTGGGCCAAGAAACAAAGACTAGTCCTCAGCTTAGCATAATCTCTGAAACCCACCAGTTTTTAAAAAAATGTTTACCACATATTGACTTCTGAGAGAAGATAAACTTCCCCCAAAGCTTTGGGGGAGGAGGGTGATATAGCAGGCAGTTAGACAAACATAAGCAGAGTAGGAACAATGGGCCAGGTTGAGAAGGTCCCCAGGGCAGATAGCCCCAGGTGCCTAGCAACAGGCAAAACTGAGCAGGGACCTCACCCTCAGGGTAACCTTTCCTCCAATAGCGATCATGTGGTTTAGACATCCTGACCTTTCATATCACTGGTCATACCCTCCCCCGACCTTTCCTCCCCCACCTTTCCTCCCCTGCCATGTCACTAGTCATGTGGTGTACCTCTTAAAGGAGAAACCGGTGGGGAGGGGCAGGATAATAGCCTCATTTGACTCTGGTACTAGCCCTTGCACAACCACTGCCTTAAGCATTAAGCCCTAAGGACAATGAGGTTCTGGCCCACATCAAATAATCTTAGGAACAAAGCCTCAGGTCTGTTGACCACAGAGACCAGGAGTTGGTCCAACTAGAGATAACATCTAGGCCTCAGCTGTGTTTCAGCTCCAGGCCCAGAACAGCAGTAAGGCCAGGGCTGAAATCAGGACCAGCTGCATTGACTAATGATCCCCCTGCCCTGACTCTGACCAATCAGTGGAGAACATGACCCTGAGAGGACACACCTGGAAAGCTCAATATTCTCTTGAGATCCCCCACCAAACTCTCCAGAAAAAAAGCTCTTCAGAGGAAGGACCCAGCCTGGCTCTTGCTCTCTCTCCCTCCCTCCAAGCATGCCCATGCCTTTCTTCCCTCTCTCTTCCGTCAAGGCATGTATCTTTGCTTTCTTTCCTCTGAGTTCTAAGTGCCCTTCTTTTGCTGCTGTCACTTGTTTCATGAGTCCATGCAGCTCTCCTGGTTCACTTCTTCACAGCTCACTTCTTCTACCACTGTGATATTCTAAATAAACTTTTGCTTGTATCTGAGTCTTGCCTCTGAATTTTTTCTTAGCCAAAAGTCAATGACCGAGGTCTAACATCTGGTGCCATTCGCCGTTAACAGGTAGTAATATCTCAAAGTAGAAATTTATATTCCTGCTCATTTAAGATCCTCTTTCATTAGGATTGGAAGCACCTAATCCATTTGTAAATGCTTCCTTTGTTAACATTGTGGTGAACGGAACCCATCCCGAAGATGGTTGGCCTTCCTCAGTCTTCCCCAGGTCCACCTTAAGACCCACATCCTTTTCAGATCTTGGCAGCTACAAGGCTGTTTTCCTTCTCTGATCTCCTTTGGCTCTGAGTATCTTTATCGAACTTTTCACACATGCTGTGTCCACAAAACTGGAATAAGACTTGACCCCTCCAAATGGGAGAAAATAGTTATTTTAAAGGGTTGGTTTCTCTAACATAAGATATACAGAGTTGGGGGGGGGGGGAGGGTGTTCTGTGTGTTGTTTGTTGTTTGTTTTTTTTTAATGATTTCTTTGGTCTGAAATCATTGCACATCTTTAAGAATGCCAGTTAATAGGGTGAACAATACTTGACTTTAAATGGCAATACAATCACAATAAATTCTTCTAAGAAGAAAAAATATGCAGTTGTAAGATATATTAACTGTCCTTTCAAACATCTTAGACTCAGTTTTCTAAATGCTACTGCAGCGCCCTCTGGTGGTTTTTTATTTAACATTTTCCATCTCCTAGATCCTACCTGAGAATAAGAATTCAGGAAGAGAGTAACAACTTTCATTTACACCATAAAGTTTTAAAAGTACTTTCATGTGCATTATTTTGTCTGATTCTCTAGATTTTTCACTTGACCTCTGCTCCTTGTGGGAAAGGCCATTTTTTATATTCTTTGAGTGCCTTACAGATAGCAGGCCTTCCAACAATGCAGCCAGTGAGGTAGGCAGGGCCGAATTTATTAACTTCAATGAATGAATCCTATGTTACAGGGCAGAAAGACACTATTTATGATATTTTTCATAAGCAAGTCAGAAAAATCTTCAAGCTGAACATTATTACCTTAATGATGGATTGTAACAGTTAGGAAATGTCCTTGTTCTTAGGAGATACTTGCTGAAGAAGTTAAGGATGAATTTTATGAAATTTGAAACTTCCTTTCATATAGCTCATCCAAAGTGTGTCTGTGTGTGTGTGTGAGAGAGAGAGAGAGAGTAAACATGACAAAAAATATTAATTGGTTCATTTGGTGATGGACATAGAAGTATTTATTGTCCTGACTTTTCAAATTTTAAAATAAAATGTTGGGTTAATAAAAGATGAATTGTTTTCAATCCCAAATTCAATAAATAAATTCTTTTTTGAAATATAATTGGTCAACCATGGGTTAAACACCTTCACAGGTCACCTTTTTCCTTATGGTTAAGGTTAAAGGGTGCCCCCCCCCCCACCGTCTACTCTCTGAAGCATCACAGAGTAAGTTCAGTCCCTCTGATAGTTGAGGACAACTAGCATATCTCTTTCTCCCTACCACCATATCTTCTTTATTCCTAATTAAATATTTCTAAGTATACTTAAACTCAATATTCCACATGTAGTCGGAGTAATGTACCTATTCAGAATAATATGCCAGTAAATGTAGGCTATATTTATATATTTTAATTGTTCAAAATATTACAGATGTCCCTTTTTCTCCCCATTGACCCATTCCACCCTGCCACACACCCCTCCCCAGTTTCTAACCTCACCATTGTCTGTGTCCTTGGGTTATGCATATGCATATAAATTCTTGGGTTAATCTCTCCCCCTCCACCTACCCATTCTTTAGTCAGTCATCTTCATTGTCGAAACATATTGAGTTGTATAAAATGCCTAAATATTTCCTCTCTGGAATGCTAATCCAGAATGCTCCTATTCTATCACTTTAACCCAAAGATAGACCATCAGTCTTTTCTTAAGTCTCAAGGTATTTTGAGATGGAAATTATAAGAAAGTAAGGCATTTAATAATATAAAAGAAAAACTACAGCCTTCTTATTTTATTGCTATTTTATCCCTTTCTCCATTTCTGCCAATAAAATTTTGTTCTATAGGCTTGCTTATAATATAGCTAATGAAACTGCAGAACCTGACCTTAAAAATGAAAATCTTAATAATTAAATGAAAGAGTCTGAGACAGAGATGAAAGACATGTCCCTTCTTGCAGCTATAAAGAGAAATAAAAATCTACATCATAAGCTACTTTTAAAATCCTGATTGATAAGGTTTTAAATTAAGAATGCTCCCAAGAATATCATTTGTTCTCCTTAGCACAATGGAGACATGTGTGAATAGTCATAACTGTTACTAGAATGTCTTTTGTTTATTGTTCAAAAGAAATCCATTCTCTGTTAATATGTTTTTTAATTCAAAAGGTTTTTTATGGCTCCAAAGGCTTTACGAAGTGTTGCCTTGTCCCGTGAAAATAACCTCCAAGAGGAATCTGCAATTCTGGCTGCCTTATTGATAAGGTTTTGACCTGATAAGAATATTGTAAATGACCTCTCTGTATTCCTAAGTAGTCTTTTAATTATTCTGACAAATTAAAAGAGAATCATTAGCACTTTCCTTTTCTCCAACGTGCACAATGTGGGATTAACTGTTCCATAATAGTGGAATAATTAAAAGCCTATGCCTTTGCTGTAATTACTTTTTTAAAATCTGAGAATCTGAATCTATGTTTCATTTATATTAATAAACCCATGGATGATGACACAAGTGGAAGCATGACAGATAGGGAAAACAATTCTAGACCCAGGATAAGAATTCATCCCAGTGAGAATAATGAGGGGGACCCATATAATCAGTCATAGAGGGGCTGTCTGGTCCCCCTTAGGTATTGTACCATACTGGGGACCTAGGGGCGGGTGCTATCAGTCTGGGTGTTCAGCAATGGCACAGCCAGGAAAGCCTTGGTAGGGAACATCTGTGCTCTTGGGCCCACGCTCACCTCTATGGCCACTACATTTATAAAAACACCAAGCAAGCACATGGAGGGCTGCTGAACAACATCCCTAGGATAGATCACCTTGTTCACCTGATTACTGACAATCTCCTCCAAAATCAGACCTTTTGGTGAGATTCACACGGAACATAAATTTCCTCACACAGTGCCTGTTATGAAAGTTCCATCCCCATATCTTTTCTAGTCTTCCTTATTACCAATCTTACAACCTCATTCCTTCAAAGACCCTCATCATCTGGCCAAATCGTTAATTACTGCCTCTTAATCTATGTAGATCCATACTTCAGACCATGTCATTCTTGTCAAAGAGGACTCAAAGAGATTTAATACTTAAAGGTTCTGTACCCTGGGAAGATTTCCCAAGTCTACCCCTACCAGCTGCCAAAATATTATGTAGAGCGCTGTAAATCAAGCTGAAATTCTCTTCCTCCTCTCCAAACTTATCATAGGAAATCTCTCTGAGGGGTGGAAGTGCAATAGGAGTGTGAGTCAATTGCTGAAGCAATTTACTCTGCCCTCAGAATCTTTGGTCCAGTCCTACATCGATTACCTCCACTTGATAATGCTGTCCTCCTGAGCATGTCCAGTCTTATAATTCTGGGGATCATGGTGAGAAATTCAGGTAGCATGATCACCTAGTGTCTCATGCCCAGGCATTTTTTAAAAATATGTTTTTATTGACTTTAGAGAGAGAGGAAGGGAGAGGGGGAGAGAGAGAGAGAAACTGATCTGTTGCCTCCCTCCCATAAGCATGGGACCAAACCCGCAACCTGGGCATGTGCCATGACTGGGAATCGAACCAGCAACCCTTTGGTGCACGGGATGATACTCAACCAACTGAGCACACTACAACTATACCCAAAGAGCATCAATACCTGATTGTAATTTTAATCAAAACCAAGAATGAAGCAAGCATGACTTGCTCTAAAACTTTAGGTTTTCCATGATTCTTGTATTGGAGCTTGCAATAGACTCCATACAACATTCTGCCAAAGACCCTTAAAAACCATTCAGTCCATAAAAGGAAAGCATCAGAGTTGTTCTCATAGCAATCTAGACCAGCTGGACTTCTCTTGCTCTAGGTACTCTGCCTTAGCTCCAGAAGTTAAACCATGATTTGTCTAATCCCATTCCCATTTGGGGTTGACACATGACTCAATGCTGGTGAGTGAGACATTAAGGGACATCTGCTGGAGGAAGAGGGGGTGAGAGTGATTCCCCTCTTGATTAAAAAAAAAACAAAAAACAGTGGGGGAGGGTAAAAAGAACACCCTTTCCTTCCTGCTTCTGGATGTCATGTGAGGACATGGCAGACTGGAGCTACAGCTGCCATCTTGCAACCATGATGAGAAAGACAAGAGAGTGGCGGAGCAGCTGAACTAGAGCTCTGACATCAATGAGCAGCAGAATTCACCCTTCTCTTTCATTAAGCAGTCCGGAACTTTTAGAAGCAAACATCTACCCTCACAGGATTTGAATGAAATGCACTTTAATACTCTTCTATGGCAAAATCTTGTGGTTCCCAAGGCTCTGCCTTCAGTACTTTTCACTCCAGGAAATAAGAGTTGACTTTTTATTAACTGTTCCACCCCTGCATACCTAGAGATACTCTACTTAGAGTCAACTGAATTTTCACTGCTTTCAGCCTCAACCAGGTCAGATAGTTAATTCCAGATTGACCCATTTCCCTGGTGGTCTATTTTCTTTCAAAATTCCTACTACTGTTTTTGATAGATTTCATTGCAAGTCATAGAAATCAATTCTTACTCACTTAAAATAATAAAGAATGAATTAAAAGGATATTGGGTAGGTCTTAGAATTATCAAGAGGACTAGAAAATACTTTCAGAAATAAACAGCTTGATATTATGTCCAAACCTTGCAGCAGAACTGATCTGGTCACCATTTTCCTTGCCCTCAGGCCATAGACGCTGCAAACTGAACCACCAATACTACCCCTGGACACAGGACACCACCACTGGCTTGGCTGCCAGTGGTGCCACAGGAAATTAAATCCACAGTAAGGAAGGAAGGAGAGCTTTGCTTATTCTCCCTCCCATGTTCCGTTTCTCCCACCATTTGCAAGCTACTGCTTCATGCCCCCCTCCATTGTCCAGCCTAGAAGGGAAGGGATATTTAGAGGAAAAGACTACACACTACATGACCAGTATTATTGCAATCAGATAATGCTCTTTGGGTACAGCATCTTTGAAATACTGGATTCCTTCCTGATTGGGGAATTTCTGCGGGTTTCACAAAGAACCCTCTGCCTCATTAGGAATCTCCTACCTCCAATTTGTTTATAGGGACGATTCTATCCACAACAGGCCAGCTAAGCCTCTGCCTTCAGCCCTTGGCCTCCACCAGTTACCTTACCTCTCCAGGTGGGTCCCTTTGGTAAAGTTCCTTTTAAGACAACCTAAAACTGCTTCCCTTTGCAAGGTCCACATTTGGTCCATGGAAAACACATTTGTGCCCTTGTCTCCACTAAACCCTGCTCTACTTCATTCTGTTACCACACAGGCTGTTCTACATGCCTCTGGCCATAAATTTCTTTTCCTTATTTCAGATACCAGACCTTGAGTCCTCCAGGTTCCAGACAAAACATCTGAAGCTTTCTGAGTGGTTTTCTTTCTTGGCTTCATATGAGAAGGAGTACTTCCATCATCCTCACCAGGAGGTAGGTTGGGAGACCTTCCCTCCCAACCATTTACACCTTTCCCCAAGGGTTCTTTGCCCTTCCTTACAAATAGATGAGCTAATGAGGGCAGATGAAATTTTGTGTGTATTACCATGTCCTACATATAGGGTAGTCTAGTACTCAGCCTTAGAACGTGGGGCTAATTTTGGCACCCATATTGCTTGGCCCTGGAATTCTTAGCCAAAATTGAGACAATGTGAAAAGTCCCCTTTGAATTTCCTGTTACATTTAATCATGGAATTATACCTTGTACTCCTCCAGCCTGTCAGGTTCTCCAGAGGCTTTGGAGTCCCTGTAAGGAAAAGATATGCTCAGGTTACTTACAATAATGAATAACTCAGAATGTATTATTGCCTACAAAAAATACAAGGAAAATTTACTTCTTCAGGATCACAGAACCACCCTGAGGGAGTCTCTGACTCCCAATTCCGTGATCTGTGTTTACCTTGAAAAGTAGCAGGAAAAACTGCACAACACAATTGAGATCTGCAGCTGCAAACTAGATGGCCACCAGCTCTGTATGCCATGTGTATGAAAGAGAAAGGATTTGACAGGTAGCTTTGGAACCTCAGTATTGAACAGAATTGGTACCAACCACTTCTGTCTCCATCCTATTTGACCCATTAGGGGCTTTCTTCAGTTCAGACAGTTTTCTGTTACAATTCATGGGGGCTATAGCAAGGTCTGTCTTAACCTGTCTAATGAAGTATGTACCCAAGCAATGCCTACTAGAGCTGGGGGAGGGGCGCAGTTTCCCTCAAAATGTAGCAGACATTTATGGCTTCAGGGACTGATCCAAGTTCACTTCAAATAGCCTTATACTGCTTCACCGGTAGGAAGCAGTATAGTGCTATTATTGTATTACCTTACAATAATAACATATTCCTAATTCCTCCTTCCCATCCTTTGTAGCACTGCTGTCACTCATTTCACTTACATGTTCAGTACTTATTTTCCTTTCTTGTGAGCTCTAAAAAATATGCTTCAACTTTTTTGAAATCTGCTTGACTATGACAACTGTACTCTTACTTGCCTGTTACAAAGTCTAAAATGACGGTCCTTCTTACCTATTAAGTCCTTCAGTTCAAAATAAACTGAACTCTTTTCTTTTTTAAAAAAATGGTACATCTTATAATTGACAATATCTTTTTGTTTTAATATATCTTTATTGATTTCAGAGAGAGGAAGGGAGAGGGAGAGAGAGAGAGAAACATCAACGATGAGAGAGTCATTGATCAGCTGCCTCCTGCACGCCCCCGACTGGGGATCGAGCCCGCAACCCGGGCATGTGCCCTGACCGGGGTTGATCGCCTGGACCCTAGGTCGACACTGAGCCACGCCCTGCCAGGCTGAACTCTTTTCTTAAGAGTCAGAATTAAGTAAAAGTTAGCACTGTCACTCGTTTCCTCTCTTCTGCGGGCAGAAATGGAGCACAAGGTTGGTCAAGAAATTTACAGATTCTGCTTCCAAATGATACAAGAGCATTGAGGTTCTCCAACTCTCTCTCTTCCCCTCCTTCCCTTCTTTTGGCTCTCCCTAGAAGTCAACGGGAAAAATGTCCTCAGGTGAGGATTAACAACCACCACCAAAAAAAAAAAATCAATGGGAAAAGAATATCCTCAGGTCCTTAACAAAGAACAAACAGAACCGAAGAAAATGGCCAACACTTAAGGTATGTACTGAGGACACGGAGCCACGAAAAAGACTGAGAAGCAGAGAAAAGGGTGGTTTCTCTGCTAGAGCTGAAGTACAGCACCCCATCTTCAACCCTTACAACCGCTACTTTAAGATAAACAAGAGCAACAAAATTTATTAAGTAGAAGCAATGAGCTCCTCTCCTTTCCCCGCGCTGTGTAAAGGACTGCAGCCCACAAAATTCCACAGGACAGCTGACTGTAGAAAGTGAATGGACGCTTATCTTAGCTTCTGTCTCCCGCTTCGCTCGGTCCACCACCTGTGTCCCCCTGACCGAACCGCTCCCCCTTCGCCAAACAGAATGTAGTTTGTATGTTTTTCCTGCCTTTATATTCTCCCTACAAAAACTGTTGGGGCTGCGAGTTTGTTTAGGGCATGAGCCCATTCGCAGCTGCCGCCGCCAGCTAAATAAATGTCCAAGCGCTCAATTTGGTCTCTGTGTGAATTAGTCTCGAGTAACCTGGGTATAACAGAGCTATTTTAATAAAATTCAGCACCCACAACCACCAAAGTTCAACAGTCCACTGACAAACACTCCACTCTCCCTCTCTCTCAACTCTGCGCCCCACTCTTCAAACGCATCCAACGCAGCCTCACGCCTGAGACCTTTCACTCCCCACTTCTCCCCCAGGCCAACGCCTCTCCCCCCTTCTACTGGCCACCAAACCCCTCACCTTCCAGGAGCAGCTGGAATAGGAGCCTGGGAAGTTTCCCCAACGGGTCCCCCTTTGCGTCCCCTTTCCTCATTCTCACGCTGTTTCCCCCTCCACGGAATATCCTGAGGGGCTGTCTGTATCTTCCTCACCCTGCATCCTCACAGGAAAGAGCACGAAGACTACGCAGTCCGCCCAGTTTCTCACGTGCTTCCGAAGAAATTCCCGGTCCCTCACCTTCCCCATCTCTCCTGACACACGGTTTGCAGCCCGGCGTCAGGATGCCCACGGAGCCGAGCCATCCAGCCTCGTCCACGCCCCCTCCGACCTCGGCTCGAAACCACCATTACCGCTGGAGCGCGCCGCGCGCCTCGCCTCAGGCCCCGCCCACCGCTCCAAGCCTTCGCAAACCCCGCCTCCACGCCCTGCGCGCGGCGCCCGAGGAGGCGGGACCGCGCCGAGCGCAAGCTCCACCCACGCCGCACCGCGCCACGCCCCCTGCGTAGGACTCACGCCCCGCCCACGTCCCCGAGGGTGCCGCACGCCCCGCGCGCCCGCCCAACGCTGACCCGAACCGGAGGGCATGGCGAGCCAGGTATCGCGGGGCCCTGTGGCGGGCCCGGGTCCGAGGATGCGAGGAAGGGCAAGCGTAGGGTGGAAACTGGCCGCTGGGTGCCCGAGCTGGACCCGGGCCTCGGGGCAGCGGTTCAGCGGGAAGAAAGCTTTGTTTCGTCTCCTCGGGAGGGTTTTGCTGCTTCTGGGCCGCTGGAGCGCGGTGGGGAGAAGTGGACGGGAGGGGGGCCAGGGGGCCCGGTGCGTATTCCGGTGGGAATGGCTCAGGGAGAGTCAGGCTTTGCCTACTCAAAAATAAGCACAACAGGTTCTTTTGTTCAAGGTTATTTCACTAATAAAGTTGATGAGATGCGGTAGGAACTTAGCTGTTGTTTATGTTAATTAGCATATGGTAAAATTGGTTTCCTTATACCTCATTTTGCGTAAAGTCACAGAACCTATCCAGGGCTTACTGTGACTTGCCCAGGGTCATACTTGCAGGTGGAAAATTATAATTCCTGTTATAGTTCAAATGTCCAAGTAGGGAAATTGCTTGTGATTTAGAGTGGGGCTTTGTTTTGGTTAGAATTGTCATTGGAAGTAGGAGTTTAAACTCCATTCAAACATTCTTTAAAAGTGGAGGGGAAGACAGCATATTATGGATTAATTCTTTATCCTTGTTGCTTCAGATCTGTAGTGTACAACATGACTTCCTTGTTAATATTCTGAATTTGAACTTTGAGGTTTACGGTACATTGAGGTGAGAAAGGATTCCAGTGCAGTGTCTGAATTTTTTGTACCATCAGATTTAATATCTACATTTTAATTTTAAAAGCAAAATTTCTGGCCTCACCAATTTACACAAGCCACTCATCTCTCTATATAGTTAAACTCTCCTTTCCCTCCACTCTTTAGTTTACTGCTGCTAATAGCTGCTAACTTATTTTTGCAAAGCTACCCTGTGCCAAACACTGTATTAGGGGCTTCATATTCATTCTCATTCACTTGTCACAATCACCCTCTGTGTGGGTGTTTTATCCCCATTTGTAACTCTTCCTCCTTCAGTATCCTAGGTAAAAGTGGTGCTTTCTCAAACTCACCACCAAAGTTACACTCTCTCCACTTTTTGCCTCTCCCTTTAAATCACACTTTTTGTAATTATTGACTTTCCAGTCTGTCTCTTGTAAACCCAGTGGTTTTCAACCTTTATTCTGTCAATTTGTTTCATAACCATTATGTAAATTGACCAAAATCTTCCTCATTACACTTGATTCTCTGATAATGGAGGAGTGTACTGACTAGAATCTCTAAGGCAACATTATACTATAGAACTATAATACAATTCACATATGTAATTTTAACTTTTCTATTAGCCATATTAAAAATGGCATTAAAATTGGGTTAAAATTTAATCCAGTATATTCAAAATACAGTGGTACCTCAATTTTCTAATGTCTCTGTTGACGAACATTTCGGTTTACAAACGCCATAAACCCGGAAGGAAATGCTTTGGTTTTCGAACATGCCTGGGAAGTTGAACGTGCCCCACGGCTCCCGCTGAGGGCAAGGTCCTGAGACCCAGCTGTCGGCTCTGGATCCCTCAGTTTTTGAACATTTCAGAACTCAAGTGGTCTTCCGGAATGGATTACATTAGAAAACCCAGGTACCACTATATTATCTCAACGTGTAATCAATATTTTATTATTATTTTTATTTTATTATTTTATTTATTTTATTTTATTAATCCTCACCCGAGGATATTTTTCCATTGCTTTTCAGAGAGAGTGGAAGGGAGCAAGAGAGAAAGAAACACTGATGTGAGAGAGAAGCACATCTGTTGGTTGCCTCCCCCACACGCCCTTACCAGGGCTGGGGATGGAGCCTGCAACCAAGGTACGTGCCCTTGGCTGGAATCAAACCTGGGACTCTTCAGTCCTTGGGCCAATGCTCTAACCACTGAGCCAAACCAGCCAAGGCTGTAATCAATATTTTTAAAATAGTATTGAAATATTCTTACCTTTTTGTGTACTAGTCTTCAAAATCTTATAGCTTAACTCAGTTCAGACTAGCCACAGGTGGCAAATGGATACTGTATTGGATGGCACAGTTAAAAAGGATAGGTATAGTTTTTTGTGTTGTTTTTTTTTTTTAATCCTCACCCGAAGATATGTTTTTCATTTATTTTAGAGGGAGGGGAAGGGAGAGAGAGAAACATCAATTGGTTGCCTCCCTAGGTGTCCAAACCGGGATCAAACCTGCAACCTAGGTATGTGCCCTGATGGAGATGTGCTCTGCAACCTAGGTATGTGCCCTTTTGGTATACAGGACGATGCTCCAACCAACTGAGCCATACCAGCCAGGGCTATAGATATAGTTTTTTAAAGTTGCCTCATTCTGATGTTCCTTACACTCCTTCCCATCCTACAGTTTTATACCAATGTTACTAGTACCAACCTGAGCAAAAGAATTTCCTAGGGTACGTATTAAGCATTCAGATTCCTTGGGCCCTATGTCAGACCTACTGAGTCAGATTCTCTTAGACCTGTATTCTTTTTTTTTTTTTTTTTTTTTTTTAGCTACGTCTTTTATTGATTGCAGAGAGAGGAAGGGAGAGGAACAGAGAGAGAAACATCAATGATAAGAGAGTCATTGATCGGCTGCCTCCTGCATGCCCCCTACGGGGGATCGATACTGCAACGTGAGCATGTGCCCTGACCAGGAATTGAACCTCGATCTCTTGGATCATAGGTTGATGTTCAACCACTGAGCCACACCAGCTGGTCCTAGACCTGTATTCTTAAGCTGCTCCTGTAGAGGGTCATTAAATATTCGATGGATAAAACTTCTCAACCAGAAGAGGCTTTTATATCTGACCATGTGGTCATCTAAATTAAATATTTTTATGAATATTATTTGTATGAAATCTAAAAACAGGCAAAACAATTCTCCATATCACTTAGAGGTACATGTTTCTTTGTGAATCTGTGATATACTTTCTAAGGTTAGTATTCATCAGTATTTAAATTAACTAATAAGCAGTTTATTATTTGTTCAGGTGAATAAACAACTTTTTTCCCCCCATTTCAGGTGATCAAGTGTAAGGCTGCGGTTGCCTGGGAGGCTGGAAAGCCTCTTTCCATAGAAGAGGTAGAGGTGGCACCCCCAAAGGCTCATGAAGTTCGAATTAAGGTAATGTTACATCCAAGGCAATGGAAAAAGATTTACAATTAGGTCTCTGGATAGATTACTATTCTGAGTTCTGCAGAGCATAAATCCCAAAAGAGAGTGTCAAGAGCAAGGTATTGGAAGTCATCCAACCATAGAATCACAACCTCCTCTTATTTCATCTCTCTCACCTTTGCAGCACTCCTCTCCATCTTTTAGCTTTGATGTTGGGCTGAGCAGCCTTCCCCAGGGATCACTGGATTGCTGTAGTTTATTTGTGTAGCCTAGGTTTAAGGATGTTCCCCTTTCTGCTGACCCCATAACTTAAAATGTATGGTGACACATTAGAAAAAAGAAAATGAAATGGTACTTCAGTTTTGTTAGGTGAGACTTCCAGTAAAGTTTAGGAAGAGGCTCCTGATCAACTGGAGTAACAACCAAGTGAAGTCAGCTTGAATAGAGAGCTTTAAATATTGACCCTTGCAGACAGGGCCCGAGTTCAGGGGATGCATTCATTATTTCACTGTTTTTTAACCTCTGCTATGGCAGAGAAATACAGTTTTCCCAGGAGAGAGGCAGATTGCACAAGGCAACCAGCTGGATGTTTTTAGCATTCTCTGTATTTGTTTTGATGTAAAATTAATCATTTAAAGTAGTGACCTTTGCCCTGGCCAGTGTGGCCTAGTTGATTGGGCATCATCCCAAGTACCAGGAGGTCACTGGTTCAATTCCCAGTCAGGGCGCATGCCCAGGTTTCAGGCTCAATCCCAGGTAATGGGTATGCAGAAAGCAGCTGATCAATGTTACACTCTCATATCAATATTTCTCTCTCTCGCCCCTCCCTTCCTCTCTCTCTAAAAATCAATAAAAATATTTTTAAAAATAAAGTAGTGACCTTTAAATAAAACTAACATTCTAGAAAAATCAGTTCATTTTGCTGTTAATGGGAGTAACCATCCCCAGTCCCACCTCCAAACAGACAGCACATAAATACGTACTGGCTTGTGCTCCCAGGGATCACACATATCAGGTCAAGAAGCGCAGGGCCAAGTAACTTTTCAAGGTCCTTTTCAACCCAGACCCAGGAATCTGAAATATTTTAATAGTTAAGTTCAGAAATTAACCTAATTGTGATTTTGCCACTGAAAAAGAAAATGTTTGTCATGAATGTACTGTTTGGGGCACACTGAGTTCAGCTGTCTTCCCTGGCAAACTGCTAACAAATAGCAAAGAATGTTATATTGTAAGTGAGTATGTAGGTGAGAAGCAGAGATGCATAAATCCACTCCAAGATTTTTTCTTTCTGTGCTTTTTTGGTGGTTTGGAAAGATAACAGATACTTGAAAGTGAGAGAGAGAGAGGGATAAAGGGCTTATTTAAATTTCTGTGTGCTGCTAAAAGCTCTGAGTTTTGTCGCAGACCAAGCAGGCTGGCATATTTCAGAAATAGTCCAAACCTTTTTAGAAATCACATTTCCCAACAGTCATGCGGAGGCCAGCAGTGAGATGGCTTAGCACCCAGGTGCTGTTCCTTTTCACACCTGAAGACACAGGTGCTCATATAGTCACCTTATTCACACTTTGTCTTGCTAATATGCACTGAAAAGGAGAATAGATGTACCATCTTTCATTGCATATAAATACACTAGTTCTTTTGTTATGTACTAATAAAAAAAATGGGCTGCCAATTCTGATTCTTAAAGTGTCATCTATTTATAAGCACATACTGATTTTAGAGAGGTTAAAGTTTGAAAGAAATGTATCTTAGAATCAGTGAAATATGGTATTAAAGTAAAAGGGCCTTTCCTTTGACCAGTGCCTCACTCTGAATTACATGCGCACACAATGAAAAGCTCTTCACCTTAATATCCTGATAGATTATTGCTACTGCCGTGTGCCACACTGACGCCTATACCCTGAGTGGGGCTGATCCTGAAGGAAGTTTTCCAGTGATCTTGGGACACGAAGGTGCCGGAATTGTGGAAAGTGTTGGTGAAGGAGTTACTAGGCTAAAAGCAGGTAAGAGGGTATTTGAACCACTTATTTTATAATTTTGCCTTATTTCTATACGGAAATAACATTTCTGATAAACTACACATTATTTATGAACCCAAGAAAGCTGTGAAGATTGATTTTATTCTTCACCCAGGAAGCAGATACAGGGTGAGCAAAAGTAGGTTTTACAGTTGTTCATATGGAAAATAAAACAAAAATTTATAAATGACAAGACAAGAATAAACTTTATGTTTCTCATACTCACAACTGTAAACCTACCTTTGCCCACTCCATGTTTGATGGTTTTTTCCTCTGATTTTGCAGACTGCTGTTCATCTGAAACTGTTCAAAACATTGCCCAAAGCCAATTTTGCCCAATTAAGCAAGAAGTTTTAAAGATGCATCAGTGAGTCAGTATTTTGAGGCGCATGACTCCTTTTTCTCCAGTTACTGTTTTTAAAAGTTTCCTTTAATAAAAACTTTGAAAACTTGTACTTTTTGCAGAGTTGAGGCAGTGTCTGAACGTTATGTAGGTAAAGTTCTAAGCCTTGAAGTTGTTAACTTTCCAAAGTCAAATGCGCTGACAGGAATGGGAGTTTGCAGGGGCTGATACGTTCATTAGAAACAGATGCTACCTATCCAAGATAATGACTGCGCTTGTTTTCCAGGTGACACTGTCATCCCACTTTACATCCCCCAGTGTGGAGAATGCAAATTTTGTCTAAATCCTAAAACAAACCTTTGCCAGAAGATAAGGTTAGTATCATTTTATTCTTAAAACAGGAGGTCATCTTAATAATTACAATAATAAGTATGTGGCAATTTATACAGAGCTACATTAATTACTCCATTCCACCTTTATAGCAAGCTTACCATCATCATTAATACCCCAATTTTCATACACGAGAAAGTTAAGACCCAGAAATTAAGTGGTTTGCCCAGTATCATCAGCTATTAAGGGCAAAAAGGAAATTTCCTGAACTCATTCTCTTTCCGTAGCACTAGGCTAAATTTGCCAACATGTGTAACAAGGAGGGAGATGTTTATGAAATTCAATGAAATCATTTTTATGTCCATTTCATTGTCCATGAAATCAAAGTAAGAGAGAACATAACTCCTTAACACAGAAAAGGTAGTTACTTTATCCTAAGGTAACAGCTCTTAAAGAGCTACTTCTTTGAGGCAGTTTACGGTCCTCTTATATTTGTTTGATTTCTTTTTTATTGAGGTAGAAAAGACATAAAGTACTTAAAGCATACAAATCTTATGTGTATAGCTCAATGAATTTTTATGTATATACATACCCAATGGTTATAACCATAACCCAGTTCAAGGTTAGAGAACCCTTCCAACACCCTGCAAAGTCCTTCATGTCCCTTCCAAGTCAACACCTGCCTCCCTCAAAGGTAACCACTATTCTTATTTCTTTCACTGTAGAACTTCATATAAATAGAGTTACATATTATGTGTCTTTTGTCTGGTTTCTTTCATTCACAATGTCTGGGAGACATATCCAAGTTGCTCTGTCATTCCAAGTACCACTACTGTACTGTCTCTTTGGTATTTTCCTAGGATTGGAATGCTGAGTCATAGGATACACTCCCACGAGCAGCAGTACATTGGAGATCCGTTTGTTCTTGCATTTGTTTTCTAATGCCACTGACAAAATTGGTTTATATTTTTAGAAAACAAGACTCCATTTGTTTTATAACATACATTCAATTACTTTTGGCAAAGCTAAAACAAAACAAAACAAAAAATTGTTTTTCAAAGGGAATTTCAAACAGCCTGAAAATTTTTGTAACGCGTCAAGTATAGATAGTAGTGGGCTTTCTGTGGCTATCTGATACCTTTTCGAGGGACAAGTCCTTTCAGAGCTTAAAATGTATCCTATATCACCTTTGTCTGACTCCTCTGGGAAGACGTGGTTACTCATTAAGGAGGGCTAAATAAGCAAGTTGTTCTCATAAAGATAGAACAGTCGTTTATGGTGGAGCTTTGTCACCTGTTTGCTCTTTGCTTCTCATCATATTTTTGTTTTTCTCTTCAATCCAGAGGCAATCCATTCTCTTCATATATTTGTTTATTCATATGTATTCCAAAGAATTTATCTAAAAGTATAATCATATTGTTACTGGATGAGGTCTGGGCCCAGAGCAGGTCTGCCTCTGGCTGGCCCAGTAGTGTGTGGGTTTTTTACTTCGTGCAGGAAAGATTTCACAACACAAGTGCAGGTGACTTTGAGAGTATGTTTATTAAAGCTGGGGACAGTGAAAGGAAAGAAGGGCTTAGAGTAGAAGAAGTAACAGGAGACAGCCTACTCGGAGCTGCTTTGACTCGCTGAGAAATAGAAGTCACAGTGAAAGAGCCAAGGTAGGGCTGCTGTTAGCTCACTGAAAAGTCAGAGACAAAGGAGGCTTTGGAGACAGGTTCAGGAGGTAAGCCCAGGACAAGCTGCCACTGCCTGCTGCTCCCTTGGTTGTAAGTCTAGTGGAGCCCTTAAAGTTTACGAGAAAGAGAGCAGAGATACAAGGCGTGGGTGTGCTCTAGCGAGAGCATGTAGTGGGCCCTTTAACTTGAGACTTTTTATCTCCTTTGGCCAGTGGGAATCCTAGGGGAGGTCTTAGGGGATGTTCTTAACAGAACATTCATAGGCTTTCCAGGTGTGTCCTTAGATATGTTGATTCATCAAAATGTACCTGTAGAGGGGTCAGGGTTATCTTCCGGTTTCATTTTCAAAGAACGTCATCGAACAGGGAGTGGGACCGAGGCCAGTCTGCCAGAGGATGGTCTGGAATGTGTAAACCATTTGTTCCTAAGTGCCCTTGGTTAGGGAAGATAAAACCTTGTGATTCATTTGCTGGCTGTAAATTGCTCAAATTGTTTGACCTTGTTTAATTATTTTGTCTCAGTTTCCCTTATTCCACTTGTCAAGGAATTTCCGTACTTCTTACTATCCTGCCTCAAAATTATTGTGTTTATTTTTTATTGAAAATAACAAATATTTATTAAGCACTCTGTGCCAGGCACAGTACTAATGCTTTACATAACATTTCATTTTTTTTTAGCAATCTTTGAGAAAGATACAATTGTTCTGTATTTTCTAGTGAGGAAACTAAGGCACAAAGGTTAATTAACTTCCCCAACATCACACAGGATTTGAACCCAAGTGTTTCTGACTTTAGGGCTCATCCTCCTAAATAAGACATTATATCACCTATATGTATTTAGAATATAAAATAATTTTTGTTACCATATATCATATTGGTTGCCTTTGTGAGTTTGTTCTCCCGCCCCCATCCCCTTTGCTGTAACCAGCTACATAGGCAAAAAGTAAGGGAAGAGAGAAAGTAACTTGAATCCTTGAAGATTTCTGAAATATCTAAATTAGCCAGTTTGGCCATCTGTTTTCCTCAGCTGAATGGATCATTGCATGTGGTCTCTGCTTGTGTAGATGCTGGACTTGGCTCTATGCTTTATGAAGTTACATTTGCTCACAGAGTTTTATGATGGAATTTTAAAATAATTTCATTTGATCCATAAGTTGTATCTGTTAAAAATTATTTCAATACTCTGGCAGTAAGATCCAGAAGGATATGGAACCTTGGAAAAGATATTTGAGGTCATAAATCTCTTATAAGTTTCCCTAATAAGACATTGCTGAAAGATGCTAAATTATTAATACATACATTAGAAATTGGACTTATAGTCTTAGCAGACTTTTATAACTATTAGTCATAATTTTTTAAACTAAATTCTTTTTCTTATGGGTTTTAGGAAACCTAATTCTACCCTTCCTTTTCCCCTTTTTGTTTTCTTTAGAGTCACTCAAGGGAAAGGATTAATGCCAGATGGTACCAGCAGATTTACTTGCAAAGGAAAGACAATTTTACATTACATGGGAACCAGCACGTTCTCTGAATACACAGTTGTGGCTGACATTTCTGTTGCTAAAATTGATCCTTTAGCACCTTTGGATAAAGTCTGCCTCCTGGGTTGTGGCATTTCAACTGGTTATGGTGCTGTTGTGAACACTGCCAAGGTAAGTGTTGGTATGGCTTTTAGCTTCCACCTTCTAATTTGATACGACAAAGCATTGCTGGAATAATGAAAATGGCCCCATCTATAAGAAACCTAGTGATTTTCTTGACTCTTGTGGAAGCAGTACCTCATAGACTGTCTTACTATTAGGTGGAGCCTGGCTCTACTTGTGCCGTCTTTGGCTTAGGAGGAGTTGGATTGGCGGTTATCATGGGCTGTAAGGTGTCTGGTGCATCCCGGATCATTGGTGTGGATATCAATAAAGATAAATTCCCAAGGGCCAAGGAGTTTGGAGCCTCTGAGTGTATCAACCCCCAGGACTTCAGTAAACCCATCCAGGAAGTGCTTATTGAGGTGACTGATGGAGGAGTGGACTATTCCTTTGAGTGTATTGGTAACGTGAAGGTCATGGTAAGTATGCTTGACTTCAGTCCTTGCTGTGTGTGTAACTGCTTTTTTAATGCATTTTTCTTAATTAGGATTTAAAATTGTTTTGTTTTTGGAAAGGGAAATTCTCTTGATAAGAATTATTCTGATAGAAGGAAGGAAAAATAATGATTTGAACTACAAATGGGAAATGACACGAGTGACTCGGGGAAGGATGAAGAAAAATGTTTCTTTGCCTGATTTCATTGTATGCTGAATCTTAGAGTATGTTTGTTTAAATAAAAAGGCAGAATGGCACAGTTGTAGAGAGCATGAGCTTTGAAATTAGATAAACATCCACGTACTAAATCAGTGACCGTGAGCAAGGAGGTAATTTCTCTAAACCTCAGTTTCCTCATGTGTAAAATACAGACAGACAGTAGCAGCACCTACTTGACACAAAGTAGGCATTCAGCAAAAGTGTTAGTATTACTTCTCTGCCTGCTTCTTTTATTATAAAAGTCTTTAGAATTTTGAGCTAGTATTTACTTTTAAAAATGGACAGCAAGTAAAAGCTCTAAATTCTTGCCGTTTGTGTTACTATTTAGCCAAGTTAGTAAATTTGTTTAAAGACCTGTTAAAATAAAATTGTTCAATAAAATTAAATTTACTAAGCATTCCATTTTATCATTTTGCTGCCATATTTTTAGAAAGCTTTCTGAAACCACCTTCTCCCTCCCCGAGTTTCTGGGGAAGCAGATATTCTCAGCAAAATGCTCTGACTGCTATGATTTGGTCATATTTCTGCCCACAGAGAGCTGCGCTGGAGGCCTGCCACAAAGGCTGGGGCGTCAGCGTGGTGGTTGGAGTAGCTGCTGCAGGTGAAGAAATCGCCACTAGGCCCTTCCAGCTGGTAACAGGCCGCACGTGGAAAGGTACCGCCTTCGGAGGTAATTGTTGGGTACATTTTCCCTCTCATTTCCATTGGCAGACTTTTAATTCCAGTCCAGTTTTCTTGTTTTAACAATAATGTTCATGGGCTGCCTTCTCATCTTGAATTGTTGCATACCAAGTTATTTTAATAGAAGGGTTTCTCACTCAATCAGTATTTCCTCCTGAAGCTCAAGGCCACATTTTACACACAAAAAAAAGAAAATATTCCATTAATGAGGCCATAGTTAGGGGTAGGGCAGGCATGAGAAATTGGTTGTAAGGTAAGCAAACAACATTGCCATCCATAGTGTCACTTGTGGAGTTAAAAGGGTTATATGCATTTTTTACTCATTTTTCCAGAGAGTGTAGTGATCACTGGGTGCAGTCAAACCTCTGTCTGAAGAGGGCTGATTTCAGCAGTAACCAATACTGAATCTCAATTTGAAAATGTTAAATTAGAATCTTATAACAAAACTGAAAAGCTGCCAGCCTGATTATTTTTCCCTTATATGATCCTAAAAAGTACATGGTTGTTAGGGGTTGCCTACGTTTTGATAGGTTTTTTAAAAAATATATTCTCACTATCCTCTTACGAAAAAGATCACATAGCATGAGTTTTGAATGACTTGTGTTTAACAAGTATCTGTTAACATCCCCTACCTGATAATTATGCCAGCTTTTTTGAAAGTCAGAAAAAGAAATTACAAAAGTATGCTAAACGAGGAGTTTGGCCAGTTTTCCTTCTTTATGCTACCGATACTGCTTAGAGAAATGTCAAGCTGACTGAACCCTCCTTTCCAAAGCCCTGGATATATGCCAAACCTCAGTATCTTAGAACAGACTTTTAAAGCCACGCGTGCAATGCAGAGGCATCATCTCAGGACCCACAGTTGGATTTGAAAGGGCTTCTAAGCCCACGTGACTGAGCCAGGGTGGCTGGTAGGAACCTCTGACTGAAGCCGCATCCTAGCACAGTGCCGTTTGGGAAATTAGCTTGAGCATTGGATTCCCATGGGTATTGCTAAACTGTATAAATAGAAGTTGTCTAGAATTTAAGTCTCAGTTAACGGGAGTTTTAAAGGAGAAAGAAAAAGCCCTCCATTTGTAGAGGGAAAAATAATTGATAGAGGATTTAATGAGGGAGATTTGGAAAAAGCTCAAAAGAGGTTTGAAATATGGTCCAAAGCATCTCAGCTTTCACAAGTAGGAGGGGTGTTTTGTTGACTTACTGCTTCTTTCAATAACAAGTGAAAAATTGAAGCGTCTGATTTCCTACTTTGTTTTCAATTTCAGTTTTGTATTCAGGTGCTATCCCTACTCGTTATTGATTTAAAAACCAAAGAAATTAGCCACGTATCACGTTATTGATTTAAAAACCAAAGAAATTAGCCACGTATCACGTCAATGTTTTTCTTCCTTGAATTTCATTACTATAGGAATCTCTGCTGTTGTGGACCTAATAAATAAGCTTGTTCTAAGACTTAAGAGTTCTGTCCTGGGTAGTCTAAGTCTCAATTGAGACTTAATGAGATTTTAGTTAATCAATACAGAAAAAGGAAAATACTAAAAAGTCAATTACTTTTTTCTTAACTAATGATGTGCACTGAATTCTCTCTTATTCTGATTTTGAACGTTTTTTATTCCTCTGTAATGAAAACATTTATTTTCTTAAACACCTTTGTTTAACCCACAAGGTAATTAGCATACTGTAGGGATTTGTGGAAAAAAATTAATGAAGAGATGTATGATTTCTTTTAGGATGGAAGAGTGTAGAAAGCGTCCCAAAGTTGGTGTCTGAATATATGTCCAAAAAGATAAAAGTTGATGAATTTGTGACTCACAATCTGTCTTTCAAGGAAATTAACAAAGCCTTTGAACTGCTGCATGCAGGGAAGAGGTAAGCTGTCTCTTTGGTTATGTATTATGGGATGGAGGAGTGATGTGTGGTTTATAGAGGAAGAAGGCTTAAAAAAATACAATTTTAATGTTCTTAAAAGAAAAGATACCATTCAAAACCTACACTTATTGTTTCTTTCTCTTGCAGCATCCGAACTGTTGTAAAGTTTTAAATTCAAAAGAAGAAAATATGTCCATCCTTATAACTGAGTCATGTGATCTGATTGGAGCAGCCAGACAGGCAAGGAGAAGCTCTTCCAAGTTCACAGCCTCTTAGATGTCTGTTTAGTAACCTACTCTAGGGAATAATGTTTTCTGTATCTCCAATCAGGGTTAAGGCTAATACAGTCATTAATCTCTTCTCTGGACTCCTTTACATGAATAATTGCTGGCTTATTAAGGAATTTTTTAACATAATAAAAGTAATTTCTGCATAAGTGTTTATCTCTGTTTTATGCTGAATTTATTCTCACAGTTCTTTCCCTGTTATCTTCATTCTTTAAAGGAAAGACGAAGGAAGCAGGGCAATAGTGGATTTTGAACCTTGTCTGCTGCTCTCTCAGTAACTTTGGTTTAAGGATCTCAGGACCATTTACTAAAGAACAGATTTCCTTAGCCATCAGTGGCAAAGTTCATCAGAACCCAAGTCGGCTCCTGTGAGATTATCTTCTTGAGGGCAGGTGCTGTGCCTCGTTCACACTTGCATCCCCCAGTTCCTAGTATGGTATGTAGCCCACAGTGCACTACAATCCACCGTTGAAACTACCTTCTGTACTTAAGTAGGTGTAAGTGTGCTGTTAGCTCTATGATCTATTTCAAGATTATAAAAATTATATAGTTATTTATGTACTGAATATCCAAGTTCCCAGCATTTACTTTTATCAGATCTTAACATTTTACCACTTACAGACCACATTGCCTTTCCAGAGGCGGTCATCCAGAATTCAGTGTTTCTCACTCTCATGCCTGTTGTTACGCTTTTACTACACAGGCATACAGTAAGTACTTGCTTAATGTCTGTAGGCTCTTGGAAACTGCAACTTTAAGAGAAAGGACACATCACGAAACCAATTTTCCCATAGGCTAACTGATATAAACAACAGTTAAGTTCCTACGGCATATTTCTGGTCACAAAAGCATCACCAAAATTCTAAGACTCAAAACACTTTTATGATTAAACATTGAAATAAATGTGAGCTTTACATACATTTAAGAAAGATTCTTAAAAACAAATCAGATAATGATTTTCTAACCCACTTATTCCAGCTCAGGGTCATGGGTAGCTGGAGCATCTCTGCAGCTCAGGGCACAAGGAGGGACCCGCACCCTGGACAGGAAGCCCTCCCATTGCAGGGAGCACTCACACACACATGCATTCAGACTGAGACAATGTAGACACTATTCACCTCACCACATCTTTGGAATGTGGAAGGAAAACAGTCCCCAGAGAAAACCCACACGTACATGGGGAGAATGTGCCAACTCCACACACACAGTGGCCCCAGCTGGGAATAAAATTTATTTTCTCATCATTACAACGAAATGAAGAAAACAAAGTTATTCATGGACCAGCTATACTTCATTTTATTGTGCTCAGATAATTGGGTTGAGTCGGATTTAAGTTTTTATTGATTTCAGGGAGAGGAAGGGGGAGAGAGAGAAAGAAACATCAGTGATGAGAAAGAATCGATCGGCTGCCTTCTGCATGCCCCCCACTGGGGATCAAGCCCAAAACCTGGGCATGTGCCCTGAACAGGGATTGAACCTCAACCTCTTGGACCATATGTTGATGCTCAACTGCTGAGCCATGCCAGCCAGGCGAGTTTTTGTTTTTGTTTTTGTTTTTTAGTAAATTGAAAGCTTATGGCAACCCTGTGTCTAGCAAGTCTTACCAGTTCCGTTTTCCAACAGCATTTTCTTACATCCTATCACATTTTGGAAATTCTCCCAATATTTCAGATAGTGATTCCTCTAATGGATCTGGGCAAAGTAAGTTGAAAGTTGAAAACCTAGAAAGTATTCACCATTCTAGGTGCCATTAAGAACATTCATGACTCATGTGAAGAGGTTAACATATCAACATAAACAGGAGTTTGGAAGAAGTTGGTTCCAAACCTCATGCATGACTTTGAGGGGTTCAAGGCATCAGGGGAGGAAGTAACTGCAGGTGTGGAAATAGCATGAGAACTAGAATTAGGAGAGCCTGAAGATGTGACAATTTTTGCCGTCTCATGATAAAACTAACAGACGAGTTGAGCAAAGAAAGTGGTCTTGAGGTAGAATCTACTGGGGAAGATGCTATGAAGATTGTTGAAATGTCCACAAAGGATTTAGAACATTACCCAAACCTAGCTGATAAAGCAGCAGCAGGGTTTGAGAAGATTGGCTCCAATTTTGAAGTTCTGTGGGTAAAATGCTATCAAACATCATCAAGTTAAACAGAAACTGTTCATGAAAGAAAGAGTCCATTGATGTGGCAAACTTCATAGTCATCTTATTTTAAGGAATTGCCACCGCCACCCCAACCTTCAGCAACCATCACCCTGATCAGTCAGTGGTCATCAATGAGGTAAGACCCTCCACCAGCAAAATGATTACAATTCATTGAAAGCTCAGATGATGGTTAGCATTTTTAAGCAATATTTTTAATTAAAATATGTACATTGTTTTTTCCAACATAATACTATTGCACTTAGTAGATCATAGTATAATGTAAACATAACTCTTATTTGCACTTGGAAACCAAAAGCTTTGTGTAACTAACTTTACTGCCTTGGTCTAGAACTGAACCTACAATACCTCAGAGGTATACCTGGACATATCCATAAACCCTCTAGTCTTCAGTATTGTTGTACATGTTTTAAACCTGATACTGTCTCATTCTGCAGCTTTCACTTTTCATTCATTGTATGCTTAATCTGTTATTTTATACTTAATCTGTGTTGTATGTGAACCTCTCATTCACTAATTTTAATACTGTGCAGGAATATTCAATTATATGAGCTACCATAATTTATCTGTTCTCCAGCTAATGGCTTAAAGTTCTTTCCAAAGCTGTTTCTGTATTGCTAACAACACTGGTGGAACATTCTTGTACGTTATGCTCAATGTGTCAGTTACTTAGGATAAGCACATTTAAAGTTTACTAGAAATTGCCAAATTGCTTTTAAAAGTTGTTGGCATTCTTTGCAAATCACATGGGTGTGAAATGGTATTGAAACCAGACACAATGGGTCCGAGGCTGCCTGTCACTACTTGAGCCAGATTAAGCAGAGACAGGGTTGAATCACATATGAGCTTTTATTCCAATAATGCTGGCACAATAGGGAGAGCAGTCAGTCGCCCTGGAAATTCTGCTCTGACCCCCCTCGCTAGCTGGCTAATCATATACCAGCGAGGGTGAAGATAACTACATGCAGCTGTGAGCTACAAGTGTAACAGGGAAAGCGGAGGGGAGGGTCTGCAGTTGACCTTCAGAAGCTCAAAATCCGATACCAAGGTGGCTAATCTATGATGTCACAAACAGCTCAGCCCATTCCTGGGACTGGAGAATGGTCAGCATTCCTGAGGCAAACTCCCAGAGGGGGTCAGGGTCCAGGCACAGCAACCAAATCAAAGCATGTCCTGTCCTTGGTCTGTTCTCAAAATGTGTTTCTTTTATGAGTAATGGACCCATTGAAGCATCGTGTCTTTTTTTTACTGCCTTGTTTCATCCCCCAGTTTCCCAAGGTCTGTAAGAAAACCTCTGTATAGATAGTAAGGTGAATACTTATTGAACAACTATGGCTCTTTTATTATGTGCCCTTCATCAGTATTTCTTCATAACTTTAGTTTTCATTTCTCTGAATTACTAAATTCCTTCATTGTACTGCCCATTTGTATAACCTTTTCTGTGAAGTAGCTGTTCACGTCCTTTGCCAATTTTTTTATTGGATTATCTTTTTCTGACTAATTTTTAGGTCTTTATTTTAGATTCCAATCTTTTGTCAGTTTTAGATTTTAATGTATTTTATGTTATTATTTTAATATAGCCAAATTATCAGTCTTTTTCTGGTGCTGTTAAGTAACACTTAGGGTTTTGTGGTTTTTTAAATCCTGAGCAGTATAAAGAAGAAAACAAAAACGATTGAGTCTTACCATCCAGGTAATCCAATGTTATAAAAATAAACATATGAAAGCAATATACCTATGAGTTAGAAAACTCATATAGTAGAGAAAATCATATGAGAAAGAAAAGCTACACATCCCTCCACCAAGACTATGAAAGAATTCAAAACTGAGAGAAGAGATAGATGCAGAGAGGGAGTTTATTATACTTTCTCCAAAGGAAAAGAGCCAGTGTACTGCTAATGTATCAATATAAGGGCAGAGAACAAAAGGCAAGCTGCTCTTTTAAGCAGGGGCTGTTGCTAGGCGACAAGGAAGCGAGGGGTTTGGGTTGTCTTGAAATTGAGCAGATACAAGGGAGGTTATCTTGAAAAGTTACAGTTTGTTTGTTTTCCAGGAGACAGTCCAGCAGATGTCCTAGGGAGGTGTCTTAGTATTTTTCCCAAGCCTGTAAAACATGCTTAGAGCAAAAGTTATGAAGAGTTCCAAGGGGGCTTGTTTGGGGGGGGGGGGGGGGGACTTTCTAGAGTCTCCTTGATTAAAGTTATCCCTGAGTTGTGAAAACAGCAGGGAGGAGGGGCATGCAAGAATGTATCCTTGAGAGTAGCTGATCTTGTCCCACAGTTTGAACTGAGAAGCCAACAATCTTAGGGTTTGATTACCAGGTGCTTTTCATAAATTGTGAAAGGTCATAGCAAATAAAGAGAGGCCTTTTTCCTGTCCTTACAACCATTGTTAACTATGTATATTCCCAGAAGTTTCTATGCATATAACAGCATTTATACAAGTCCTTTAAAATTACAGAAAGGAATACTATTAGTGCTATTCTGTGCCCTTTTGTTTTACATGCTAGAGTATTTTAGACTGTTCTTTGTATTAGCATATCAGATATGCCATGCACAGATAACCTTTGGTTAGACTGAAACCATGAGCTTTTTTGTTTTAATACTTTTGATTGATGTGGCTTAATTGCTTTTAAAAAGTTATGTTTCTGCCTGGCCGGGCGTGGCTCAGCGGTTAAGCGTAGACCTAGGATCCAGGTGATCAGGGTTCGATTCCCAGTCAGGGCACATGCCCGGGTTGCAGGCTGCAGCCGATCAATGACTCTCTCATCATTGATGTTTCTCTCTCTCTCCCTCTCCTTTCCTCTCTCTGAAATCAATAAAGATATATTAAAAAAAAAAAAAGTTATGTTTCTGAGAGCAAATTTAGTTGGTTGAAAGTGGAAGTATGGTCAGTGTTCCACTTAACTCTTTGGTGCATTTGAAGGGCTAGGCAGTGTAACCTTTACCTAGAGAGCAGGAGACACAGTAGGGGCCCAAGTGACCCTGAACTATTATCCTGGGTGAACTGGAACAAAAGGGGAAGTTAAAACTAGCTTCTACCCCAGCAGTAGGAAGTGTGTTTAATCTGGTTTGGTTTTAGCCCAGCCTTCTAGGAACAAAGTATGTCACTGCCTTGGGCAATTGCGCTAACAAAATGCTCATGTAGGGTAATAATGGAGAGCTAATAATTCTTTAGTTATTTTTTCCATGTTTTTTTTTTCCTACTATAAGGATTCTTGGATTATGGGACTATAGGTAAAAAGATTCCTTGTTTCCCAGCCAGTGTGGCTCAGTTGGTTGAGCGTCATCCCATGAACCAGGAGGTCACAGTTCGATTCCCATTCAGGGAAAATGCCTGGGTTGCTGGCTCAATTCCGAGTGGGGGGTGTGCAGGAAGCAGCCAATCAATGTTTCTCTCTCATTGATGTTTCTCTCTCTCCCCTTCTCTGAAATCAATAAAAACATATTTAAAAAAATTTTAAGTATTTGTTAAGATTCTTTTAATACACCCTCTTGCGTGGCATCTAGAAATGTCATGTATATTGTTGTACCAGTTTATGGAGCAAAGTATAGATACAGCACAGGACTAAAAACCATTCACGATGTGCATGTCAGCAAATCTATCCTGACTGTACAAAATTAGGATTCTACCACCTTAGAAATGTTGGAAATTTTTTGAAAACATCTTGGACCAAAGGTATAAAATTTTAACACATATGGCTGTAACTTCCACTGTATATTTCATGAAAACTAGTAAAATATATTTAAGAATCTAAAATTTTACAATATTAAGAACCTTATGCAGTTTCATTTTTATTTTTTACTGAAAATTTTTCACATACCTAACATTTTTCAAATCTCTGCATTTCCATTTTCAGCACATTGGGCCAATCTGCTTTCTATTTAACCCACTCCATGATGTTCACTGGACAGTCTGTCCATTTACAGGCATGTCCGACTTGGAACAAGTTCTTTATTACAAGCACAGGGAACTAACAACATATAAAATAGAACGTGTAGAATGATGGGTGATTTTTGGAGGTGAGGGAAAAGCTGCATTATGTCCAAAAATTCTGTCACGTGGGACGGGGTAATGTGTGTAAAATACCAAACGAAAACGGCTCTAAAACATACACATAATGCCACTTCCATTTGTCCATTTTGGATGCAAATTATACGTAATTCTCAAAATGTTTTGTTGACTTGGGGGAGGGGGGCATATTTTACATGCACAGAATGCTTCAGAACATTTTCTGCTTGGCTACCAATCTGCAAGTAGGCTCATGAACAAAGTCTAAAAGTAACTTTGGGCCTAAAGACATTTTGCTGACCCTGGGAAAAGACCAACTTTGGACTCAGGCAATTTTGTTTCAATTAACATGCAAGATCAGGTTCTCTGTCAGCAAAGACTTTTAGAAAAAAGTACACCGTGAACACATTTGGAAAACATTTTATTAAGTATATTTCAAGTTATTTAGGTAACAAATGCATAGAACTATACCAAGGAAATCATGTCTTTAGAGAAACAACTACAAAGTGAACAGGATATACAAAGTCCTCCACTCTACCGATTTCTTTCGGTGGAACTTTTCTTTATGGGAACAAAGCAGATGGGGAGGGGAGCTTTTAAGCAGATTGATTGTTACTGAATGAGACACCGCAATGGAATTCCTTGAGATGAGGTAAATATGCACATGCTGCTTCCAAGAAAGGAGTGCTAATCCACAATAGAACTACCTCCAGTGTAGACATGGACTGAAATACCAAAAATAGGGGGGCGGGGGCAGGAAGAGATTAACCAAAGAATTTACATGCATATATGCACAGCCCATGGACACAGACAATAGTGCAGGAGGCGTGGTGGGAGTGGGGGGGCTGGGGGGTGGGGGAAGCCTGATGGAGGGAAGCAAAGGGGGGAAAATGGGCAACGTCTGTAATACTCTCAACAATAAAAAGAATAAAAGAATTTTAAAAAATCAAGCTATGTTAAGGCAAAACAGTGAAAATGTGGATTAAGAATATCTGTTGACCTCCGATACAACTACTAAAATAAAGCAAATTTGCTTTACGGTCACACTGTATCTAGCATAAAACAGTTGCTAAGTTGCAGTATCATCCCACAAAAAGGAGATCAAGTATGACTTGTCCTCCTAGACAAACCACCAGTGAAAGAATCAGAAAAATCAGAGACCTGGTGTCCTGACTGCTGGTCTTTGCTCTTCTCATGACACCAGAGGGCAAATGTGCCTACACGCTTTGGAAAGTGTGGGCATGCATTTGTTGCTGGGGATGGGATGGGAAGGGAAGGCTGCAGTAATGAGAGTAAAAGGGCTAATAACACAGGAGATGGGAGCTTTACAAGAGTAAAAAGCACAGGCGTCCATAGGAAAATAACTAAAATATTTTGAACTGTAACACATATTACTGACAAGTGAAAATCTTTCCAGGAAGCCCTTCTTGAGTGCTCCACATATTGACTTTTTGGCACATTTTATTAAAATATACCAGGGTTGACACATTTAATGTAACCAAAGAATTGCCATATAGATAGTTGTCGCTCACACAGTCTCCAAAATGAAAGGCAGGTAGCAAATGCCATCTTATTACTGCTCTTTTGCAAAATACCAAATGCAAACTACTATTTTTCATTGGCATCCTTTGCACCAAAATGAGGCTGCCACCAAAGACTGCCTGCCCCTCAGAGTTCAAACACTGAGGCCAGAGAATTTCCATGCATGGAGCATGTGCTGCTAAGCTGACCTTTCCTTAGATGTTCATTTTTAAAATGAAGTTAAACACATTCACTTTCAGAATATTATCATAATGCAGCCTACATTGTGAAACAATTTGTTCCTAAAATATTAATGCCCAGATGATTTTTTCCCCTCCTATATTGGGAAATCAGCCACACACATCCACAAGTGGCATAATTTGCTCCTCTTGTAGCTAGAGACCCTGGTAGAAGTCAGACACCATCAAATGCAGACAGAATCTTATCACACTACCTCAAATGGTTCCAATCTTTCGAACTCCCAGACCACTAAAATATCCTCCCCACTCCTACTGGACGTTCTGCCCCAAGGTTCACTGCATTCATTGTTAAAAAGTAGCTCACAGTTTATGAAATTTAGCACACAGTAGGATCGAAATTAACTACTTCAAATAATTCTAAACCAATACTCTGCACACCTTAGTGACATGTTCCGAGAATGAAAAGGATCACAAAGTTTGCACTTAATAACATTATTGTTGGTGATTTTCATGTAGTAATTCTAAAATAATTTTACATCTTATGGGATCAACCAAGTAGTAAATACTGATGTTATTTAAAACTAAAGTTCTCACCATCAGAGAAATAAGATACAGATAGGGAACAGGGAAGGGTGAGGAAGACAGGTGAATGTGAGACCTGAAATGAAAGAATCTGAAGGAACTCATGGTGCATAAACAATGCATTTTCTGGCTCTGTTCCCTGAAAGGGCCTAGAAACAATGACATCCCATTAGCACCCAGATCTTGATTTCCAAATACCATTCCCCAAGGAAAGAATGTAGGCTTTTCCTTGAAGAAATAGCCAATCACCAGTCTGGGGCAGGCAAAGTGTATGATAAATCTAGAATATCTTGCTATAGCAAAAGGGAAGAAAGTGCTCAAAGACTGGTAGGCACAGGTCAAAATAATCCATGAATAAGCTTAAAGGTGTTCTTGCTGACCAAATTTGGAACAATTACAGTAATTTAAATAGAATGTTTAAAAAGAATTGATGAACCCACAGACACTCAAAAAAAAAAAGTAAGAGGTAGGGGAAAAAAGTGCTTCTTTGTAAGAGTGCCAGCTAATAATGCAGATGAAATGCTGGATTCAGCAAGTCCCAACTTGCAGCAACCAATGTACTAAGAGAATGGGTTCTGGCAAGGATTATCAATGAACACTAAAAACACCGAGTGAACAGGATCTCCACTTGGTCTCTATCTCCTTCCAGATTATTTGCTTAAGAAAAACAGTCTTAAAATATAAAGATCTGACAGAAACTCAGTGACAAACTTATGTTGGCAATAATGTGATAATAACATTATGTGCCTCCTGATGAGATGTCACTCAATGAATGGGGCATACCACATGCCATTGTAGTAAATGTTTATCCTGAGCCTGTATGTGAGAAACAATCAGAGAAATACAGAATTCTATAAGCTAACTGGCGTTTGTCAAGTGTCAATTTCATTCTTATTTTTAAAAAGTGAGAGAATTGGTCTAGAGTAAAGAAGGCTACAGATACAGGACAACTGAATGCCGTGGGTTTGGATCCTGGAGTAAAAAAAAGCAAAGCTTTAAAGAGCATTTTTGGGAGAAAGTGAGACTCAAGTTTGAATATGTACAATCCATTAGACCACAGGCCAGCAACTTTCAAATAGTGTGTCACCAGTGGAAAGAATGTTTAAAACACGCAATATATGACTATTTAGTCAGCAGTACTGAATTGTTTTCCCTTAGGCTGTCAAATAAAAAAATGAAAACCACCAACCCAACAAGAGCCGTTCAGTGAGAATGAATCAACTTTATACTTTTTTTGGTCAAATCAGCAAAAAATATATTTTTTGGTGTGCTGCAGAATTTTCGTAATTAATTCTTATGTGCCATGAGATGAAAAAAGTTGAAAATCTCTGCATTAGACAATTCTGTACCAATGTTAAATTCCTGGGGTGTGATAACTGCATTATGATCACGTAGGAAACATCCTTATGCTTTAAGAGACACGCTGTAACAGTAATGAGTGAAGTGCGAAGCCACTTCTTCCAAGTGAAAAGCGTGCTTACATAGAGATTATGGCAAAATAACAATTGTTGAATACAAGAAAAGGATATGTGATTATTTCGTGGTACTGCACTTTCAACTTTTCTGTAAACTTAAACATTTCAAAATAAAAAATCGGAAGTAAAAAAATAAGGGGGGGGAAAAAGCTTACTGATACCATGAGGGTGCTTCTGGGGGCTTTAGCAAAGTGGACCATCCTGCTCTCAAATTTAACCAAACTCAATGAAAAAACAGAAGTGATTATAGAACAAATTGAGAAATCAAGCTAAGATGGCAAACAAATTTCTAAACCTCCTCTTCCTATTAACTTAGACATGTGGGAGGCAAGTGGTATAAAGATGTTGGTAAATGAGTTCTAATGAACCTTAATTCATTTATCAGCAAAAGTTATAAAATAAAATTAAAAGGCTAACATGTTTCTCTTCTTCTAAATTATAATTCCAAAGGGCCATGAAGGGCTGACAGGGAAAGAAAGAGTTATTTTTAAAAGTTAGTACAAAAAATAAAAAGTTAACACAGTGGCTCATTTTGAGAAGTTGGCAGAATGATGAAACTAGATGTTTTCTTATCTAAAACTAATAAGCATTTACAATTAGATATATACAATTAGAATAGGGCCCATATTATTTTAAAATCTCCCAAACCGAGAAAAGCATCATCACCAGTATGGTGTTTTATCTTTTAACAAAAAAACTATCCCACCAAGACCTTTTCCTGAAGCTTATTTTGTAATGATAGACACTGAATCAGCTCACACTTAATTCCATTATCAGTACATAAAATGCTCCCCTAAATATTTAGCATTCTGTGTGTTATTTAACAGCTTTCAAAACCACAGTTGCATCTCAAATGCTGCTGGTAGACTCTGCTGACCTAACTACAGTACTGGAATTTTTATATGGCCACTGAACTTGAAAAAGTATTTTTATTCAAATGGTCATGAGTTTATTTTAGATTATGAAATGAGCCACCCCATTCCCACCATTTCCCTCTGAAATCCCAAAGAGATGCAGCAAAGTTCATGACCACCTGGCAGGATAGTCACTCAAACTTTTTAATCTCCCTTTACACATTATATTAACATTCATATCGCAAGGCATTCCATTCACAAATATTACAGTGTGATAAAAAACTTCCCACACATACCCCCGAAAGTCGATACCAGATTCGGTCACTTGACTAAATCATTAAAATAATAAAATGAAAACATTATCATAATTCTTTTAAAGCAATAAGGTCTGAGGCACTCTGGGAAAGATGTTCTCGTATGAGTATAACATGTCAGTGGTATCAAATTATCTTACAAGAGTCACCTGAAACCCAGTAATCAAGTACACTCTAATGACAACGACTTTCATCTGATATGCCTTCACTGGATACAATCCCATTGGGACTGAACTACTAAAAGGAGCATAGGTATTGGGCAGCTGAGGTCACTTCTAATGAGGCTCCCAGCAATGTAAAGGTGAAGTGTTTTCAGCACCCCGGGGTCGTCTGTATCCCTACTGCAAGGAAACAGTACAATCTTCAGAGGTTCCTTTCTCATCACAACCAGGTTTACTAAATGTTAGGACCTAACATCTCACCTGACTTACTCTGCTCACTGCGGGAGAGATTTCAGAACTGGCTTTCCCCATCAACTTCCACAGTGAACCTCCACCCTTCTCTGAACATCTCCAAGGTGTGCCCTTGAAATAAAAAAAAGTGTGGAAGGGAACTTTTCCCCTCCCATTTTGACCAAATAGAGGTCTGAAATAGCAATGTATCAGAAAATCCTCATGCTCTACGACAGCCAGCTACCACCTGGAACATGGCTATTTTTGCCATAAGCTAGATTTTTTAAAAACCTATTATCTCTTTCCAAAGTGGATTTTGCCACATCCAGTCATTGACAGAGTCGGACCGAGTGCTTCCTTACACACAACTACAAGGGTAAATAATTAGCATGGGGGAGGAGGGAGGCCAATTCCCAGCCGGGAATTAAATCACTGCACACTATGGGTCCATTTATGACAGCATATAATCCTGTCAGAGCAGAATCAACACAAACGCAGGGCACATAGTGTTCAGTAATTACATATATGAAATTTAAAATGTGTACATATATATTTCCTATATAATAAAAAAAATCTGAAGCAACATATGTTGCTGAAGTTTCAAGGATTCTCATCTTCCACATTCATCTATCTGGAAAGCAGCTGGCTCTCGATGGCCCAGTTGTGGCAGTGATAAAAGCAACTAGAAGCAGGTTTAAGTAAAAGTGCTCATAGGGCAAATGAGAAAACAGGGGTGCAGAAATTTGGGGAGTGGGTGGTAGGGGAACACTGAAAGGAGTTGAAAATGTGTCCTTTACTCTTCTCGGCTTTTCCAGACCCAAGGTAAGTTCTTGAGGATACATGTCAAATGCTGTAGTCCCTCCTTTATCTACAGTCAAAACAAAACAAGTAATAAAAAACTTCCTCTTCCATTCTGTAATTTCAATAAAAAGCATGGTACAGCCAGGAGGTGTTACTGAGATGTGCCATCTCGGGGAAATTAAAACTGGGACATGAAGTGAGGCCGCTCGCTATCCAGTCGCCGGGTTAGGATTTCACAGCCAGTGTCCGTGACCAGCAGGGTGTGCTCGAATTGAGCAGACCGCTTCCCGTCTCTCGTCACTGCAGTCCAACCATCTGGCCAGGTTTCATCCTGCCATCCACCTGAAACAACCAGAAACAATTCCTTAATCCAGTCACTCAGTTTTCTAAATAAGCTCTAGGTAAGTGTATTTGTGTATCCTATATCCTTAGATATCCCAGAAAACCAATTAGAAAATTCATTATTAAGAGTCCTATTTACACTTTAAGTTTTACCTAAAGTCGTTGATATTTAAATCTACATAGATGTGTTATAACTTGACATGTTTTATACTTCCCAAATATCAAATCAAGATGGTATTTCCAAAATAAAGGCACTTGGTTTCATTTTAGAAAATATAATGATACCACTCATCACAGAACTATAAGAAAAAAGGCTGAAGGGATGAATTTAACTCTTTCCTGGTATAACCCTGGTATCTGACTGAACTATAGCCAGTGTTAATACAGATCATCCCACTTAATTCTCACAGCAGCCCTGGGGAGGTGGCAGGATACAAATTGTAATTTCCATTACAGAAAAGAAGGCAGCCTCTCAAACAACCTCCAATGCTCCCCTCCGCCACCTGAGTGAGGGCTGGATTTAGAGCCTCACTTCTAAGGAAGACAATTGGAAGGAAGTGATGGGATGTCTCTCCCAAGATTAGGTCATAAAAAAGACTGGAAGGATCCAGAGAGAGAGGTATATCCTTTCACAGGGCCCAGGACACATACCTACCACTACTGCCTCACTCTGCATCTCCTAATCCCAACAAAGAACTGACAGAAAAGGAAGGTGGGGGCTTCATAGAGCAGACCCTAGTTATCACATCTCAGTGAGGAGTGCGAATCATGACTGAGTCTACCTATCATCGTTGCTACATGCCTGCCACAAAGAATAACAGCAGCGAGGACATAAAACTGCAGTGCTAAGTGTGTCTGTGCTGTGCTTTCTCCACAATAGCTGTGTGACACCACCTGATGACATAAGTGCAGACCGTGAAGAGGAGAACAATTTAACCTCTTCAAGGATCAGTTTGCTCTTCTGTATAACGGGGACAGCACTACCTCGTAAGTTGTGGAGAATTAAATCATTTAACTGTGCCTGCCTCAAAGTGAGTGGCTCTACTTCTTTTCTCCTACTCCTACTCTCCACTCCCAACCCCTCCCCCACGTCAAGCAAGAATTTCTATGCAGATTTGATGGAGGCTTCTAATTATTACAATGCAGGTCCTGGCTGGGTAGCTCAGTTGGTTAGAGCATTGCTCCAATATACCAAGGTTGTGGGCTTGATTGCCCGTCAGGACATATACAAGAAGCAACCAATGAATGCAAAAATAAGTGGAACAGCCAACCTCTCTCTCTCCCCCCTCCCCTGTCTCTAAAATCAATCAATAAATAAAAATTAAAAATTACTACAATGCATCCTTTGACAGGATCTTTATGAAAGGGACCAAGATTCAAGTACTTCTGCATCTACTGACAGAAGGACATACTGCTTCCTTGCCAACCCTTTCAATGTTTAGTTCTCTACATGACACTAAACCAAATTCAACATAGGACAGGGAATGGAAATGCTAATCTGTACATCAATAACCAAAAGTAAACAAAAAATTCAATGAAAGAACAATACGGCATCCTTTTTTCTCACCTTCACAAATCATTGGCTCAATTGTAAATACGTGGCCCGCCTTCATCACTCCAACTGCTTTATTTTCTGAAATTAAAGAAAAAAAAAATCTCAGAACATAGCAAAAAACCAAATGTACTGTTGAAAGCTCACTGGAAAGAGTACACAACTACATTCCCATCAGTCATTCTCAATTACCTTGTCCTCTCCCAATTCTCCTTTCTTAAAGTAGATCATTCAACAAATGAAAACCACCTACTCTGGAGCAGATACTGTCCTAGGTGCAGTTCATTTTGCTTATGGTTTTTCTAGGAAAATACACAGATATCTGGTAAGCTGAATTTTAGATGTGGTTATCACTTTTACAAAAGGAACAGTGCCACCATTTATGTTATGGCAGGATTAGAATTGCAATCATAGAACCAAGCAAAATTCCTTACTCATCCAGGTATAACAGTTTAGGGGTGTGTGTGGATGTGGGGTGGGAGTCAGGGCAGAGCCAACAGAAACAGCTACACGATTTTCAAAGTTTTGTAAGTTGTCTTCTTTTACTTATCTTCAAAGGGAAACAAAGCCTATTTTTTTAAATGCTGATAAGGTTATCCCTTTTTATTTGAAATCAGAAATTCCATTTCTCCATCCAAATACTATTTACCTTTCTATCCAAATTCACTAATATAAGAGTATTTTCCAGGACCATCATGAGAAACACAATTATGAGTTAAAGTGTCCAGAACTGCCATTCCTCCACCCACCTAAAATGTCATAATTTAAAAATAGGGATAGTGCCCTGCCCATGTGGCTCAGTGGTTAGAGTGTTGGACCACACACTGAAGGGTCCCTAGTTCGATGCCCAGTGAAGGGCACATACCTGGCTTGCAGGTTCACTCCCCACCCCCAGTCATGGTGTGTGAGGGAGGCAGCCAGTCGATGTGTCTGTCTCACTTCTATGTTTCTCTCCTTCCCCCTCCCTCCCTCCCTCCCTCCCTCCCTCTCTTCCACCCTCTCTGAAAAGCAATGGAAAAAAATATCCTCAGGTGAGGATTAAAAAAAAAAATAATAAAATAAATAAAAATAGGGATAGGCCTTTTTAGACAATCTCAGACAAAAATAGAGAACCAGTTAAATTTCAAATTAAAAAACAACTGATAACAGCCCCAATAAATGAATGCCTGCACTTGCACAGTCAGACCAGCAGATGGCAAAAGCATGGCTTCTGGGGTTTTTTGGTCTGGTTGTTGGTCTTCATCATGGAGCCTTTGGTAATGAATGACACGTGTCCCCTGAGGCTGAATTTACTAAATACCACACTTTCTAGGTATGGTCTAACCTCACCACAGCTTTCCTAGTGAATAGCTCTCATGCTGCTTTCCACTACCTTAGGTATTGCCAAAATCTGAGGAGCAAACATAATTTTGACTTTTTATTTCTAATTTCATGAACTTTCTCTCTCCAACTGACACGCAATTACTATATATAGAGAACTGGTCCTATTCCCGAGGATATCAAAAGGAAACATCGCGAATGTCCGTGTGGTGTCATGGGAAGCAAAAAGGATGGCGAGATCTAGAGCACGCTTCTGACAGTGCGCAGCTACTGAGACTCGGCAGGCGCTTGGTCAGAGTGAGATAAGCGGTGCGAGTAAAACTAGGCCGGTTTCAGAGACAAAAAGAGGACATACTCTCAATAATTTTACATTCATTAAATGCTGAAATGCTAATATTCTGAATGTAAAAGGTTAAATAAACTATGCTATTAAAATTAATTTCACCGATTTCTCTTTCCTCTTTGAATATGATCATGAGAAATTTTTAATTACATATGTGTCTCATCTATTGGACAACACCGATACACAGCATCTGAGTTCCACTCCCATTTTTACCACTGATTCATTATTCTAGAAAAGTTACAACTCCCACTCATCTTGACTCATGGTTTCGGTTTCTCAACATAACTCACTCAACCAATACGTATTATCTGAGTGACTTACACTATTACAGGTGCTAGTGTGCTAAGTACTTTGTAAAAAATTTGTACCTGCTCTATCATCTTATTGTAACATACACTTTAAATGTAGGGTATTATCATCATTGCTTCCCAATCACTAACAACTTAAAGAACTAAACAAACTCTCACCTAACAAGGACTTCTCTTACACAGAAGGGGGTGGAGGGAAGTTGCCCAATTCCTCGGTCCACCCTCAGTTGGTCAGGGACATGGAGTTACAAACCCACGCGGAGATCATTTACATTTCGAAAGGCCTCTCCTTCACTATGGCTCTCAGCAGTTTCCTCTAACACTTCCCTAGAGTGATCACAACATACTCTGACTTATATAAACCAAATTTACACATGACTTTTCATAAACATATCCAATGTACGAAATGAAGCGGACCTAGCTAGTCCTTACCTCTTTTTTCAGATTTTTTAAATTTCAAATTAAATGGTTTTAAAAAACTCAAGTGGCATCTCTTGTGTATCAGTGGCATCGTATTTTGCTGACCCCAACATCATTGACACATATCCCCTTCTCCCAGAAATTTTTTCTTCAATCTCTCTTTGTATAATCCATACCTAAACCTGAGCTTGTCACCTCTGCAAGTGAGGGCACTTTTTTCATTCCCTCCCTGCACACACTCTATTTACACGCACGCACACCACTGCAATCATAATAGCTACTTCCGTTCTGAGAGAATGCACATCGGCTGATTACAGGGCTTACCAGCAAGGAATGAAGTCAGCTACTAATTTTCTGTTCCTAGCTTTTATTTCAAGCACAATTCACAGCTTAAATAAAAAGAACTATGTGGTCTGCTGATAAATGCTTATTGATCTATGTCAAATGCTGTGCTCTAAATGACTTCTTCAGCTCCTCCTGTTAAGTGGTTTCTCGCTCATTTCCCTTCCTCTTCACAAGTACCAATGTCTAGGATTTTAGCACCTCACAACTGGACCACTGCCAGTGCACTGGGCTATTGCACCTCCAACACATTCTAGATACCACTGCCAAATCAGTCTTCCCAAAATAGCAACTTTACCTTGCCATCCCTCTGCTCAAAAATGTTTCTGCAAATCTCTACAAATAAAGTCAAAGTTTCTCGGGCTGGCACTGCCTATTACTAACTAGTTCTTAACACATAATACTAAGCCAAGCTTATATCGTCTGTGCTCAGTCTCAACTGAAGGACTTATTCATGCTTCCCCTCCACCTGGAACACTCATCCCCTTCTTCTCCCCGACACCAAATCACAGCCATTCTTTATTTCTCCTACAGGGCCCAGCGACAAATTACTTCAGTCTTTACTAGGCAGCACAGAGTACAGAAGACTGACTCTAGAAAGCAGACAGAACACAGGTACAAATCCTAGCCCTGGCATTTACTTACTAGGTTGTGTGAAGTTGAGTAAATAAATTACTTCTCTAAGCACAGTTGTGATGATAAAATGAGGTAATGCAACAATTCTCAACCTTTTTCATCTCATGGCACACAAACTAATTACTAAAATTCTGCGGCACACCAAAAAAATATATATATATTTTGCTGATCTGACAAAAAATAGGTATAATTTTGATTGACTTACAAAAATAATAATAATTACCTACCCTTTTTCGCCAGGTGACTTTTTAAAAAATCAGGTGCCTATACTTGTATATAAGAATTTCTGGTACCAATCAGATGCAACCTTATTATGTGATGTGACCAATAAAATGCAACTCTACTTATGTTTAAGACAGGACATTCACACCAGATGGCTATTATTGTGTTGGCTGTTGTCATTTTTTTAATTTGACAATCTAAGGGGAGAGAGGTCAGTGCCCCTGACTGAACAGTCAGGTACTGCATGTTTTAAAAATTCTTGCAGCACAACTGTGTAAGGCGGCACACTGGTTAAAAATCACTGAGATCATGTATATCATCACTACATTAAGTGCTTTCCATGTGATAATATCTCACTTAATCCTAATAATAGTTCTAGGGTAGGTGCCAGCATTCCCTACTATTGTACAAATGAGAAAACTTAAGCACAAGGAGATATATGAAAGTGTCTACGTAGCACATATATAATTGTTAAATTCCTTAGGTCACTTACCAAAAAGAGCTTTCATTTCTAGCACTAAATAACAAGCCTTATTCCTGCATTGTCTTATATCTCCAAGAAAAAGGGTTTCTGGAAAACATTAATTGTCCTACACTTTCTTTGTTATTCTATCAAACAGTACTCAACTTGAAGAAAGGTACTTTGTCTATTCCCCTCATTTATAACAAGAAATAGTACAAAATCTGACATATACTAAGAACTCAAGTCAAATCAAGCTGGACAATTTCATTTAAGGAATCAGAATAGTGATGGCTAGTCATGTAGCAGAGATTGTTGGCTATTGATGAAAATTAGTTTACTTTTCTTCCAGAGTACTCAGCTGGATGACATTTCTAACTTCCCTTACAGTGTAGCTATGTGACTAAATTCCTGCCAATGAAAATAAATGCTAAGTGATTATCCCAATTCTAGGCTGGCTTATTAAAACCTCCCAAGCATAGCCCCCTCCATGCTTTTCCCCTTCCTCCCCAATGTCTACAGATTAGGAGGGTAACTCCCAAAGTGCTCCTGAAAGCTAAAGGTTGAAAATGACAGGGCCTAGGTCACAGAGTAACTGCCCTACTTCCCATAGTGGCCAAACACACGTTTTGGACTGTTACGTGAATAAAATGAACTTGTGTGAACATGTATTGTGTTTGAGCAAACATACATGTTGAGGGGTCTATTAAATCAGATGCAATTTATAACAGCTAATCGATTACTCTAATAAATATGAAATAATAGACCCTGTTAAATGTCTGAATAAATATTTGTTGAATAAATGGTTAGTAAATACCAAATCTTTGGACAGTACTTACTGGCATAGTGGGGTACATTGGGGGCTGTATGAAAAAGCTTATGGATCCCATGCCCACAGTAGCTTCGAACAACTGAAAAGCCATTTGCTTGAGCATGCTTCTGAATAATGTTTCCCAATTCTCTGTATCGAACACCAGGCTTCACTAAAAGGGAAGGAGAAGGCTTATGAAAGAGTAATAATAACTAACATTTTACTAAGCAATTACTATCAATGTGCCAGGAACCATTCTGAATACTTTATAGGCCAACACGCTGAAACTGTCAGATGAGGAAACTGAGGCACAGAGAGGATATTCTGGCAGTAGATGGAAAAGGGGAGATTCCAACCAGTAGCACCTGTACTTCCTCCTTTGATGTGTAAACGGACAATATGCATATAGTGAATGGGGGGAGGCACCTTTGGCTTTCTGAACAAACAAGAATGGAAAACACACTTCTCTTCTCTTCCCCTTCCCTAAGGTCAAGTGTGCTATTCTATTAAAGTGAGCAGAAGAGAGAAGAGGAAAGGATATCAAAGGAGAAAGGAATGTCTAAAAAATAACTTGACTGGTCCTGAGTTTCGTTCTCATCAACTTTTCAAAGAATTACTTCCTCGGGGCTTCTTTATCCCCATGAAAATAGTTCTCAAATTATTCATAGTTGCCCCTGGGGGTAAGGCGTACAAAGGTATCTCACTAGTACATACTTCCTACTTCGTTTAATTTTTATGACTTTTAGGTCTGTTTCAATAAAAACCAAAACAAAAGAAGTGGTTCTCATTGCTGGTAAGGCTCTCCCAGCACTGAGACCCCTGACAATGGGCCTGCCAGACTCCTGGGGAATCCAGCCATGGTTCTGGCAGTCCTCAGACTCTCTAGTCTCCTCCTCAGCCTGGGCTCTAGGTGCTGTGGTATAGCAGGTGTCCCATCACGTGAGATCCAGCTGCACCTTAAACTTGAGCAAGAAGAGCGTGGGTGCAACTAAAACATGGTGAAGACACAGCAGTCATTTGTGCAAAGAGCTCCAACTGAATGTTTTGAAATGTTAAATGTTTCTGAGGCCACTGAAGAGCTCAGAATCCAGAATAAGTCCTACCTGGGGTTTGTCCTCTGTCTTCCCTTCCTGGCCTTGTGTGGTCTCGGTATTATGCTGCCACGAACAGTGCGTTTTATTCAAGTGCAATAATACGAGCTGCACCTTTTTTGGACTCCTGGCCTGTTTTATGTCCTTCATATAAATGTGATTTTTCAGAAGTCGATTTTAAACACTATTCTAATCTGTTCATCTGAACTGTTAATTTTAATTAACATTAAGTGTTAATGACTAAAAAAAAAAAGGATAAAGTGTTCAATGTTTATATTCTTTTTGCTTCTTTCTGACTTCTCAGGATTTCAACCTGAGGTTCAGGTACAACAAACCTTCTCCAGCCAATCAAATTTCTGGGCAAAAAGCTCAGGATTCATTTTAACTAACATTTACTTGCTTTTAGCCAGATGTTCCAACTTGACATTTTTTGGGGGTGTGAGGTTAATGATTTTTAGGAACCAGACTGTCTTCCATAATGATTTTCTTGCATTCCCATTCAAGCCTTCCAATCAGCCCCAGTCAATGGGAAGAAAAGCAATATTTTAATCCATGTTGCACAGTATAAAATAAAGAAAATCCCTGCTCATCAATAATGAGGAAAAATAAAAGGGGAGATTCCTCCCTAATTCTCAAAGCGGAGGCAATTCTGGTCCCAAGGGTGCACTTGGTAATATCTGGAGATATTTTTGGTTGCCACAACTAGGAGTAGTGGTGCAAATGGCATCTACTGGGTAGAGACCAAGGATGCTACCAAGCAACTTACAATGCACAGGGCAGGCCCCTAAAACAAAGAATTATCAAAGTGACATTAATATGTAGGCTGAGAAACCCTATTCCAAAAGGCTAATTTCAACAACTGGTCAAGCTCTCCTGTGCTCTGCACCAGGTGGGTAGCAAAAGTAGTGGAAAATGGGGCAGGAATGATATATATAAAGGCGTTCCACACCTTCCAGAGACTAAACAACTTTTGTTCTTTCCTGGCTATGTTATGAGGACTTTGGTTTCTGGTAGTTTCTGGGCGACTCTTTGTAAAACATTTCAGCTGTCTGGTTACTTCAATCAAGTCAGAAAGAAGCAAAAGGATATAAACATTGAACACATTACCTGGCAGAAACCCTAACAATTTAAAACTAAAGCTTCCACAAATGAGAAACTAAACACTAAAGTTCTCATCTCACAAAACCATCAGTTTAGGACTAAAGTTTCTAAATAACCAATAGTGAATACATAAAAAGAAACCACACAAATACTGATACATGAGACTATCACATGCTTTCATTTTTCATTCCTCCAATTTCATTAAATTAGTAAAAATTTCATCATCTCCCATGAATGTTAAATGAACTAAAAACAATAAAGGCAATGGATCTCAGTTATTAGAGATAACTATATGTTTGCCAATGAATCCTGTCCTGTCCAATACTTTGTTGATGACAGATCAGGGTTATTTTATTTTATTTTATTTTTTTGTGGTGGTGGAGTGGGTGTGGAAAGATGCAGATAAAACACTAATAAAGCTGAAATGCTATGGATTTCAACTGAAAAGTTGTTTGCCCTCAAACTGTCCTGTTTGGGAACAGACTTAACATTTGCAACAAGCCTTTCCTTCTCTCTCCTCATAAACTGTAGCATAAACAAACAAACAAACAAAAAAACCTGGATGAATTGTTTGTATGGGCAAAGAGACCCTGAGAAAAATCCTACAGAAATACACCTCTACACAAAGATATTATTCACTGTAATAGCAAGACAACTAAAAAACATCAAAATCCAACAGGGGAACAGTTGTAGAAATTTTTACATAAGGAATATATAGCCATTAAAAGAATGTGGTAGAACTATGCATGCAGGTACATGTGCTAATTTGGAAAGATCCCTAGGATATTATTAGTTAAAAAGTACCAAATTACAGAATATTACAAATATTATGATTCCATTTATCCTAACATTTAAACATAGTTGTGTGTGTTAATGCATAGGAGAAAAAACCTGGTAAAAGTGAGCATCTCAGGAGAAGAGAGAGATATAAAAAGGAAAGAGAGGAAAGTGTAAAGAAGGATCATTCTTTTCCCTCATAATCTAGCATCTTGTTTTATATTTTTATGAGACGGTAGTATTTATGAAAGAATAAAAAAGTAGGAAAAAAATTACACTCAAGAACTATCTAGAAATTCCTCATTTATCAGCCAAAGAAAGACAGAGAACAGACGAAACAAAGGATGACAAGCCATCGTTTGGCCCATCCTCATCAAGGGACCCCAAGTCATCCTTAAACCATCACTGCGAAAGCCCACCGTTAACTCAGCGAGGGGAGAGGCAAGGCTGGCACGGATAGTCATTCAAGAACCATCAACACAGGCAGTTCCGCGGGTGCCCAGCGTTCAGGCTGACCTGCGTCGATGGCCTGCATCAGGCACTCATACGTGGTCTGCACCAGCTTCCGTGCTCCCTCATCCACATCTCCAACAAAAAACGTCTCGTTCAGGTCCCCGTGATAACCGTTGCGGTAAAGAGTGATGTCCACTGCAAAAGAAGGTGCAAATATAAAGACCACATTGGTGTTTATTTCAAACTTGAAGTAATTCCTCCAACATGAGAGCATCAAGCAGCTTAATGAGAAATGTAACTTTTGCATTCTCAAATTAGACCCCAGTGGGTATACAGTTACTGCCCGATAGACACTCCTTGGCTATAATGCAACTGAACTCACTGTGGACAACAGACATGGTCACGCAGAACAAGCCAGACGGTGGGATTTTAAATATTCTAATTAAGGTCATGTATGGCAGAAGAAAAATTCATTCAGGATACATTCATGCAAGATCAATAACCTGAGTTAACATTAAACGGAAGACTATACTACATTTGACATTAAACAGAAAATACTGCTTTAATTTAGTGTCTTCAACCAGTTTTTCCTCTTCCTGGTGAATCAATAAATAGAAAAACACTATTCTTCACTTATTTTTCAAAAATCTCATTTGTCTTTCACTTATTTGTGAATATTCATCCTTCTCTTGGTCCCTATGTTTAAGAATAAAGATTATTACTACACCACTATAATACACTAAACATATACCAGAGAGCACATTAAATGAGTATTTTTAAACCATGAATTTTCAATCAACTCACAATATCACAGTACAGATGTGTTGGTTCTAGCACAATACACACATTCCTAAAAAACCTCTTGCATTATGCATGTAACAAATAACAGGGTTTATATGGAAAACAGGGTGGGGCAGACCCCTCAAAACCTATGGAATTTTATGAAAAGGTACCCTAACTAAAGCAGTAACAATCCAAATGGAAACAGTGTTTCCACTATCATTCACAGCCAGCATCACCGACAGTGCACTCTCTGCAGCCTTCAACACTTGGGCTCATGCTTCCTCATTTGATATGTAGGTTCCTGGAGATGCCGGATTACTAAAGAGATCAAGTTCATCAACATTAAAAATACCATCTAGCCCGGCCCGGCGTGGCTCAGCGGTGGAGCGTCGACTAGGATCCAGGTGATCGGGGTTCAATTCCCGATCAGGGCACATGCCCGGGTTGCGCGTTCGATCCCTAGTCGGGGGCATGTAGGAGGCACCCGATCAATGACTCTCTCATCATTGATGTTTCTCTCTCTCTCCCTCCCTCTCCTTTCCTCTCTCTGAAATCAATAAAGATGTATTAAAAAAAAAAAAAAGATTTAAAAATACCATCTAGGGGAGTCTGCTTCACCATTTTTGTTATTTTTTAATCACAGAGGAAAATGTCTGGCAGCTTCTTCCTCTGCACTTGGAGCTTCCCAAGACAGCTTAACTTCTTATATCAAGGAAGGCACTTCTGCAGGATTTTTAGCTTTTTTTCTTAAGATCTTCATATATTACTAAGGATTTCTCTTTATCTGTAAGAAAGTCTGCCCTGAGCTCTTCCAAACCATTAGTGGACTAAAAGAAAAAGGGAAAAAAATCCCACTTGAATCAACATTACTTCCACAATTCACTGACACCTTTCACCCATTTACCAATCACATATGATAATCTAGATTTTAAATTTTAAATATGAAAAAGGAAAGACAGGAAGCAAGTAAAGAAAACATAAATCACTATCGGACTCCCCAAACCTAGCTGTTTCTCTGCTCGTGGTGACAAAAGTCACACTTACATATTTCTTACCATTAACAATATCACCTTCTTGCAAGGGCCGTCTGTCTGGAATTCCATGACAGATAACTTCATTCACTGAAGTACAACAAGACTTTGGGAAATTATAATAATTCAAGGGAGAAGGATAGCAGTTTCTTGCAATGCATGCCTATAATAAATTAAAATACAGAGAAAATAATTTGGCATGTGTAAAAGAAAAAAACCTTATGCAATTAATCAGATTTTAAAATTTGAAAACTGTGATAATATCTGTTGCTCTTAATGAAGAATTTGCTTAATATTTTATTTTAGAAATAGCATTAGCTCTTATCTTAACCAGTATACAACAGGGTTTGTGCCTGTCGGACTGTAGGCAAAACCAGTTTACTGACAATAGCAAAGGAAAAGCAAACTTACATATTACAAATATATACAAATATGAACACTCTAGTTTAGAATTAACTACTTTTGAAAAATGTATTATTTCAAGTAAAAACATAATATTTAAAGCAAATATTAACATGCACTTTTAATGTAATTATAATTTCTTATATAGAAACCAGCCTATATCCCTATGACATTTTAATCACTACAATCACATGGAACAACAAAGAAACCTCTAAGAAAACGGTCTGGTTTTCAATAACAAGTCCTATTTTACTAAGATATTTTTACACAGTGGTAGTCACAGAATATATAATTTTTCTTTCCATACTACTAATAATATTTAAATAGTTGCACATAACACAACTTGTGGAATACATAATAATTTTATTGACAATTACACTTACTGGAAATTTAAATTGTTTCCTCAAAAAATATCACTCCTTGCCAATAACTACAGGCCTATCACTTTCCCCTAACAATATACTTCTATTATTTCTCACAGTAGACTCTTGACTAAAAACATCAACCCCATCACAAGTTGTGTAACCATAGACAAGTTAACCTCTCTCTGTCTCAGTTTCTTTACCTATAAAATGGAGATGCTAGTAGTAGCTACCTCGTGGACTTGAGGATATTAAATGATTTAGTAAAAGCATGTAAAGGAGCACGTGGCCCATAGGAAGTACTCAAGGTGCTATTACTGCAAGCTACCTATTTTATAACATATGGAACAATAACCAAAAATCAGGGTTTATTCAGAATTTTTTCTAAATATCAAGTCTTTAAAAAACATTTACATGCTCAAGGCACATCATCAAATTTCTTTTCAAAAGGGTTGTCCCAATTTATAGTAATACTACCTCATCTCATCATCCCCACACAGCAGTGGATATAAACATTTTAAAAAAAACTTAATAATTTAGTAGACCTTTATGGTTTTCATTTGTTTGATGACCAGAACAAGTTTAATTAGTTTTCCATGTGATTTGTTAACTAGTCATTGCTCTTCTTTGGTGAACAATTTATTTATATAATGTGTACACGCATCTGCTATAGGGTTTTTAAGGTCTCTCCTTGATGGATAGGCAATCTTTATAAAATAAAGATATAGGGATATCTATAAAGATCCCTATATCATACTTACTACAAACACAAGGTGGGGCAAAAGTAGGTTTACAGTTGTTCACATGGAAAATAATACAGTAATTAATAATAATAATACAAGAATAAACTGTGTTTTGAGTACTCACAACTGTAAACCTACCTTTGCCCGCCCCACCCTGTACCTGATCTATTTACTGTCTTGTTACTGTGGACATGAAAGGGAACATTTTCCCCCACTAATCTAGTTTCAGAACTTGTATTCTTTTTATTTCAGAATATGTCATGTATGTAGTGGCATGATATACTTCAAGCACTAATAAAATTAATCATTTTATAAAAGCTACACCATAATGTTAAGAAATGTGAGGTTTCAGAAACAAGGTATTTCATAGACACTTAAAGACGGGAATAATGACCAATGAATAGTTTCTATATTTGAAGCAAAGTAAAAATATGCTTTCAAATTACCTTAGCCAACTTACTTTAGACATTCAGAACTTAAGTTTACTTAAATTTTAGAAGTCTAAAACATTAAATAATGTGAAAAATTTTCAAAGCGTAAATGTAAAGTCCTTACTAAGTGTACAGAATGATCTATTTCTTCAGTAGTTACACCTGGTTTAATCATCGCAGCGGCAATGTCCAGGACTTCTCTAGCAAGCTGTAAAAGAAAAACCCTTAATACATTCCAGAAGAAATGAAATAAAAACAGAAATCTATACCCTCTGCACTATCACAGATTTTGTGAAGATTCATAAAGCGCAAGAAAGTTTGACTGATTTCTATGTGGAAATGCACATCTTAAGTAGTCTAAACAATTTATCAACTGGTAGAGGTGGAGTCCTGTCATATTTCTATAATGGGGGAGGGAAGGGAGGCAAACAAAATAGATGAGCCCTGGCTAGTGTGGGTCAGTGGTTAGAGTGTTGGCCTTCACACTGGAGGGTTTTGGGTTCGATTCCCTGTCAAGGGTACCTGGGTTGCAGGCCTGACCTCCACCCCCGTCAGGGCATGTGTGGGAGGCAGCCAACTGATGTGCCTCTGTCACACCAATGCTTCTCTCTCTCCCTCCCTCCCTTCCATTCTCTAAAATGGATAGAAAAAAATCCTCACTCCTTGGGTGAAAATTAAAAATGATTTTCCTCAAAGAATCACAGCACATAAGTGATACAAATAAAAATTTTCCAGATTATTGAAGAAAATTAGTATCTAAGCACTGAATAAAAACATTAAGGATCATTTCTAAATAAATAATATCAATTCTTCAAATTTTTTTCCTTAAAAAAATGTGAACATGTGACTTCACTTAATAAGTATTAGCCACTAAGACCACGCTACATAGGTATTTCACAATAGGAGCTTTCACTTAGCTTTATATAAGCCTTAAACTCTGTCCTATGTTATGACTTGTGAAAATAAAATGACAAAATATCATAAAAATTTGGTTCTTTAAAAATATAAGGGGCAACAGAAATAGACTCTCAAGTAAATATACATTTCCTAACATACTAATTTTCAAATAGGTTATTTAAGAAGAAAACAACTGTTGCACAAAATTATATACTAACAAAAGTTTAATGAAAAGCATGGCTAGTCATATCCTTATAAGAGAACATGCCCGCCTTTCATAAATCAGCAAGTCATTGCCTTCATGACTAATAACTGTGAAACATGTCCTACCCAATGATGAAAAAAATACTTACTCTACATACGAGTCGCATCCCTTCTATATCTTCAGATGAGAGTAATTTAATTTGAGAAGTACCTTTAAGAGCCTGTTCAGATTCAGACATTCCTGGAAAGGAAAATCAGTACGTAAAACCAAATGAATGGAAAGAGATAGTATTAGGCCTAAGTATCTCCCTGATGACATAATAATAGTCAAGTTTCACTATTTCACACAATGGTATTTCATAATTTAGGAGGGTCGAGGTTGGATTTTTTGAAAAAATATTTTCAACATGTAAAGGAAATGTGCTAAGTAAACTGAAGGAAGCATTCTAAAGAATAAATTTAGAGATCTATTCGAATTCAGTCAATATGGAATACTTATTTTTAAAAAATATACCTTTATTGATTTCAGAGAGAGGAAGGGAGAGGGAGAGAGACAGAAACATCAATAATGAGAGTCACTGACTGGCTGCTTCCTGCACACCCCCTACTGGGAATCGAGCCTGCAACCTGGGTATGTGCCCTGATCAGGAATCAAACTGTGATCTCCTGGATCATAGGTTGATGCTCAGCCACTGAGCCACGCCTGGCTGGACAATATGGAGCACTTATTATATGACAGGCAGTGTGCTAATAAAGGTCAGTAAATGATTCACATTTGAGTAGTACCACACAATTTACAAACTGTTTTCAAGACCATCATCTCATAATAAATCTATACTCCAACAACTGATGAATCAATTATACACATTTATTTTTTTAAGCAGGAACCTTAGTCAGTGTTTTTCAAATTGCTGTTTGTGACCAGTAAATAAATGGAATAGAAAGTAAAAGATTATATCATACATAGAATAGGGGTAAGAGCTGTTGTGAAATGTTTGATTGTTAATTTATACATACACATTATATTATAAAATATATTTTTATATTATATATTATAAAATATATTTTTAATATATTATAAAATATATTTTTCACTCTGGGTTACAGTAAAAAAATATTGAAAAATACTTGAAATTTTTGAAAATATTGCCCTAAGAATCTTCATTAATAAAATCACCTTAACTCAAATTATTCACATTTAAAATATTTTAAAGTTAAAAATATTTAAAATTTAATATTTAAAAATATTTTTAAACAATAAAAGTAACATTTAAAATTAGAGCTAGCATAATTATTTCAAAATGTGACAAAAAGAATATAACAAACCATAAACTAATATTTTTTAATAAATGTGGATATAAAAATCCCAACTACAATATTAATTAACAGAATCCAAAATACATATAATACACCATGACTTAAGTGGAAAGACAAGGACAGTTCAATATTAACAAATCTATTAATATAATTCATCACAGCCATAAATTAAGGAACAAAAAGTAAATAAATGATCATCTAGAAAGATAATTCTGATAACATGGCCAGCATGATAAATATGAATCTCAAGCCAAAAGCCCACATCATGGAATGCCCACTATCAGCACCATGATTTAACACTGTCCTGACAGTACTAGCAGGTATATTAAACAAGAGAAAGAAATAAGACATATAAAATTAAAAAGAAAAGGAAAAAATCCTTACCAATTTCAGGTAGGATTATATATATCCCTAGAATAATGGGATACCTGGTAAATGACTAGAAATAAGAATTTAGCAAGTTGGCCGACAATAAGATAAATGTCAAAATCAATAACTTTCCCATACACAATGAGCTAGAAAATATAGAAGATACTATTTATAAGAATAACCAAAAAAGAGAAAGTATCCAGAAATAACCTTAATAAAAGACCAAATGAAGAAATTTTAAAAATACCACTGAAAGACATAAAAGGAGACTTAAATAAATCAGAAAAGCACACCCTGTTCTTGGATAGGAAGACTCAATATTGTAAAGGTGTCAGTTTAGTCTATAAATTTACTACTATCCCAATAAAAAATGGCAACAGGATATTTTGGGGACAAGCTAATTTCAGATTTCACATGGAAAAACGAACATGCAAGAATAGCCAGGAAAATTCTGAAAAAGAGGAAAGGTGGGGGCAACAAGGGCTACCAAATATTAAAACATCATATAGCTTAATAATTAAGGGTTTGGCAACGACACAGGATTAGACAAATGGGTAAATGAAACAGAATAGAATCCAAAACAGACTCAAAGACTTGTGAGAATTTAATATGATGGTATATAGGCTGCATTTTAAATAAATAAATAAATAGAAGGACTGATATTTTAAATAACCAGTGACGTGACAACCAGATACTCTTCACAGGAAAAAATTAAGTTGCATCCATATTTAATACCTAATACTAAATAAAAATTTTATTACACATAAAAAGAGTGAAACCATAAAAATAATGGGGGGAAAAGGGGGAAATAGTTTTATAATCTCTGAACCAAAAATATCTTCCTAGGTCATTAAGCTATACACACCTTAAAAGAAAACACTGATAAATTACAGAAAAATGCTGAAATTTTGTCATGAATGTAATGCTATACACAAAGACAAAATATAAATGTTCAATTGGGAAAAAACATTTATAGCACATACATCAAAGGACTATTTTCCTTAGTATAGAAAGAGTGCTTACAAATCAATATGGAAAAAATTAGTAACCTAATTGGAAAAAAGGGGAGGGAACAGGCTAAGGATGAACTAACAGATGTATAAAAAGACGTTCAACCTTCTTCATAATTTGAAAATACAAATTAAAATAACAGCAAAATACCATCTTTCATCTTTCGGATTAGCACAATTCATAAAGTTTGATAATACACTATACTGGGGAAGATAAGGGGGGAAAAAGAGACTCCTATGTGTTTTTAATGGAAGTAACAACTGGCAAAATCTCTAAAATTTGTTATATCTCTCAAAATAAAAGATGCATGTACTCTTTGATCTAGCTTTTTTACTTTAGACAATTGACCTACAGAAATATTCTCACATGCAAAAATAGTTACTGCAGTCAATCAAAGAAGTAAAAACGTGGAAATAATCTAAACATACACTAGTAGGAGGAGTCTGGTTTAATAAACTATGACATCCACACAATGAAACACTTCAGCCATTAAAAAGAAAGAATATCTTCAAGATCTATTAAAAGAATATAACAATGTGAAAAGGTGTATATAGTTTGATTCTACTATGTATAATTGGAGTGAGGGGTGATGTGTGTAAGCACATAAAATATCTCTGGAAAGTTCTACAAAAATCTGTTAATAGTGATTCTGCCTATGGGAGTAGGACTTACTCTTCACTGTACAACATTTTATCCTATCAGAATTTACCATGTCTATGTATTTTTTAAACTGCATTTAAAAATATTAATAGAGTAATGAAATTATACATCCTCAAGAGCTATCACTCAGGCTATCTTTTCCTTCAGTGTATCTGAAATAGTGAAGTTTAACTAAATTTTTAAATTATATTCATAAAATTGTAATATGGTTCCCCACTTCTTAGAGAACAAAACAAAGACAGCTTAGCTTAACAGATTAAACCACAAGAAAATACTGATATTCAACCATTTTTGACATGCAAAATCAGTAATTTCACTTAATTCAACTTAAGGTATGTCTACAGGCCCTAAGATCAGAGATTTTCTTTTTGCTTGTGCTGCAAATTACCTATCTTCTCTGGGTGTCTCACTATCATTATCTACAAAATGGAGAAGACAATAGAACCCACCACAGGAGTAACATGTGAGACCTTAGCACAGTGCCTGACATACAGCTGCGAAAAAATATCACTTATAGAATCATCACCATTACTACTATAATCATCACCACTACTAGTCCTATTATTTCTACAGCCCACTCTTTAGTTAGGCAATCATTTGCGGCCTCCACAATCTGTTTTTATCTAAATATATATTATTTAATTAAAGTAGGAGGACATGTTAAAATCAAAATGTGCTTTTAATCTAGAATTTGATAAAACAACACAAAATACAATATTATATTGAATGTAGTTTTAACATCTAAACAATGTTTTCAGAATTGGGTAGATTTCTTGGGAGAAAATAAACTTTAATTCAAATATTCCAGTGTCTCTTAAAAAGCCATGTTTACATTTATTAGAAATATAGCACTAAAACTAAAACAAAAAATAAACAAAGAAATCTGGCACTGAAAAATTTCTTCACAAAAAGCACTCCTTTCTTTTGCAGTGGTCTTCAGGCTCACAAATGAAAAACTGAGGAATCAGCACAGCACAACTTACCTAAAGGGTGATCAGCATAATCTGGTCTTTGAATATAACTTGGCACAGGCCTCGTTGGCATCTAAAAACACCAAAGATGTATGCTAGTTAAAATCAATTAAAATACTTTCACTATTAAACTTTCACTATTAAAATTTATTAACAAAGGAAATAAAAGTGGGGAAAAACACTAAAAAGTTCATTCATTTCATTTAAATGAAAAGTTTTAAATGATATCTTAATCATCACAATACATCTATTTCATGAAGATTAAGCTTCATTTTCCTAGTGCTAATGCCACTTAGATATCATAAGGGGGAGAGTGACCAAGGACATTAAGGATTTAAATCACACGCAGACAACAAGGTGCTCACAGTGTTCCAAACAAACTGACAAACCAACAACAACAATAAAATAATGTCTCTAAGTAAACATACACCACTATGTTCCTGATCATCATCTCTGGGAGCTAGGATTAAAGAGAGGTTCTTGCCCTAGTCGGTACGCTCAGTGGTTAGTGTCAGCCTGTAGACTAAAGGATCCCGGGTTTGATCCTGGCCAAGGGCACATACCTTGGTTGCAGGTTCTATCCCCGGCCCCAGTCAGGGCATGTGTGGGAGGTAACCAATCAATATGTCCCCCTCTGTCTCTCTCTCCCTTCCACTCACTCTGAAAAGCAATGGAAAAAAATACCCTCGGGTGAGGATTAAAAAAAAAAAAAAAAAGAGTTTCTTAAATTGCTGATATTTGTCCTAATTTTTTAAAGATTTATTCCTTTTATTTTAAAAAAATCAGTAAAAAAACTAAGTATTTATGGATGACAAACCGATTTCAACTTAAATGGATTCCTATGTTAACACCCTAAAGCCCACCAGACAAGAACATAGAAGGGATAGGAGTGGAGGGAAAGCCATATCAAAATTAAGGTCAAGCCCTGTCAAGTGTGGCTCAGTGGTTGAGGGTCGACCTAGAATCCAGGAGATTACAGTTCGATTCTCAGTCAGGGCACATGCCCGGGTTGCGGGCTCGATCCCCAGTTGGGGGCGTGAAGGAGGCAGCCGATCAATGATGACTCTTTCATCATTGATGTTTCTCTCTCTCTCTAAAATCAACAAATATATATATATATATCGGGTCGAAATACATCATGCTAAAAATTTTCAGAAAAGTAGTAATATACAATACCATCATGCCAGCCAGAAAATATCTATTCTCTCACTTTCTTTTTTAAGATTAAAGAAGTTTTAATCCTTTCATCTAAAATTTTTTTTGCTTCTTCTATGATTGCCAATTACCCCTATTAACTTCCAAATAATGTACCATAAAAACTGAAGAGCTAGAATGCAAACTTAGTCCTGAATGTATGATTCATAATCAGAATACAAATTTATAGGTATCATTTTTAGTAAACTGAAAATTGGTTTAAAAGAATGTTAAATGTTTATTACCTTATTTACTCACCAGTGGATAATGTGGTCGGAGTTTACCAGTGTATCGATAACCTGCCCATGGGTCAGTGTTAATATCACCTTCTAGACTCCAGGAAGACACTTCTCGCTTTGCCTTTTCATCTTCTACGTGATGGATGAATGAGAGAAAAGAAGAGAGAGGGAAAAAAATGCTTCAGTGGTCAAGCTACTGAGCAGCAGAATTCTTTAACTGTCACCTCTTTGAACAAACACCACACCAAAGAGCCCAGGCACAAAAACCCAAGTAAACTCCCACCTTAGCTTGTATCACCAAAGCTACTGTTTCTTGCTATGTTCACAACCCTATGATACCTCAAAGATCTAAGTGTCTTGTGAGAAAAAGCCCAAGCTAACCACATTGTAAGTTTTTATATAATATCAACTAGGAACTGCTCATAAAACTTCTTTTCTCAAGTAAATGCTAACTTGTATCCTCTCTACAATATCAATTTAATTGTATCCTCTCTAAGATATCAATTTTTAGGAAGCCCATTTTGAAATATAAAATCTGAGCCTAGGCAAAATTTCTGAAGGCAGGTATTACAAATAAATTCTGTGCACTTACCAAAAGAAAGATTCTAAGTAACCCCAAAGCAAATTAAAAAAAAAAAAAAAAATTCCCACTTAGTTGATGAATATTAAGTCAATATTTCAAATTGCTTTAAAAATTTTATGAGCGTCATTTTTCTCTTTTCAGGACAGGGGTAGTAGAAGGAGGTAGGAAAAGGTAAAGATAAAGGGAGGAAACAATCAGTAGAAAGTTACTGAAAACTCAGTAGAAAAATGTAAGAAACACACACACACACACACACACACACACACACCCCCACCCCCACCCCCAGGTTAGTTATTAATACATAATGTTGTGTTTACTGAAAGAATCCTTCCACACAGAACAGATCCTCTATGGTATCTCACATCAACCAATTGCACTTCTATCTATAATTTAAAATAAAACAACTAAATAGACCTTAAATAGCAGGAATTCAAATCCCTCCCAGTATCTACCTATACCTTCTAAGCACACCCATCTTTTCCTGATTACTGTCACGCTATCACAAGTTTTGAAAGTCAGGCTTCAAATAATTTTAGAAGCGTATGAAAAAAAGAAAACCTATTTAAAATACAAAATGGGGAAGAAGAGATAAAATCATACCACATTAAGCAAGTGAGGAATGGTGAAATGGTGAAGGTGGCCGAAAGGTAGAAAATTCTAGGTACAAGAAATAAGTTCTGAAGATGGAATGTATAGCATGGTGACAAGTTGACAAAAACAACAAAAAGCCAATCTAGTCAAATTTCCTCTTTTACAGATGAGGAAACTGAGGTAAGGGGGGTTCATGTAGCCAATCCATTCACATTATTCTGGAGGAGAATACAATTATAATATTACATATAAGTTAAAGAAATAGAAAAAAATAAGAATGGAAAAACAAAAGCAAAGCTCTACTGTGCTACTGAATTTTAAATCTCTCTCTTCCCTCTGGAGTTCAAGAAAACCATTGTGAATGCTAATGTTAATAGGAAAACTGTCTTTCATCCCAGTGCAAAACTGGACTGCATTCACTGCCACAGGGTCAAACACTATAGAAAACTGTTAGAAATGCAGGCCCACTGATGCCTGCTTCAGCTATGAATTGCATCAAGTGCTTCTGTCTGAAATATGAACCTCAAAATAATTTTCACCTGGAACCTAGGACAGACTAAACAATCCAGAGGCAGGCTTTTGCTTTAACATACTCCTGGGGAGGGGAGCAAGGAGAAGGGAGCATATGAAATCTTTCAAAGCTTCCTGCTGATCTGCATTCCAAGCTTTCCACAACCTATTTTCAAAAAAGAATTGAAAGCAGACCTCAAACAAATAATATAACCAAAAAGCTATCTAGATGAGATTGAAATCCGGCAAGTTCTTTTCAAATAATTTACTTAGGGAAATTTACACTTCAAAAGTCAGTTCATTTACATTTTAGGATCAATTTGACCTGAGCCTTAAGTGCTAGACATATAATGGACACCTAATTAATCTTTTTCAAAAAGCTGTGAAAGCAGAGGACAGTGTAAATAAATACCTGGAAGCTGTATCTCAAACATCTGGATGAAACAGGGCCAGGTAAGATAGAGGCCATATCAAAGAGTACCTGCTACACCCATCGTGTAGCTCAAACACATCACATCCAAGCTTTTAGTCTTTAAAAGGTTCTGTGCAGGCTGCCTCCTCCAGTCAGCTGACATAAAACAACTGCATATACCTAAGCTTTGCATAAGACGGGATCATCTGACCACAATTCTGACTCAGTTCTTCCAGAAATGGCTATTAAATAGTTGTGGAACACTTATTATGCACTATACATATGCTAAGCACTTTACATGGATTTGTTCACTTAATCCTCACAAAAAATTTAAAATTTCAGCATTTTGAAGGTGAAGCTCAAAGTAACACATGCTCCCAGAGCTTGAAGGAACCAATTCTGAAACATTACATAAAACTTTCGCTCTGCAATCCAAAAATCAAGCACACTACTTTGGAGGGCAGAGGAGTGGAATAAAAGTATTATTTAGTTTTGGTGTTTTTTTAAAAAGGAGTTTTTATAGCTTATTTCTGGCTACTCAAAAGACATCTGTTAAATGCTTCCACACCTTACTTTAGGAATTGGGAGACAAAGAAACACACTGAATATATCAGTGGTACATAAAAAGAGTGTCGCATAAGAGAGTAAATAAGGTGTGAAGTGCTACAACCTTTACAGATCAGACTAAAAGCAAGCACTACACTATGTCCACTCTGGCAGGAAATACGGCGTAGGAAATATGCACCCAAGCATCAGCATTATGTGCCTTTAAGGGCTTTGTAATCTAACTGGTCCTTACTATGACACACACACACACAAAATCCTGCCCTTGAATCATTTATTTAACTCACACTTGAAATTTTCCTAAGGCTTGATTAGCTCTGCAATCCAAAAAACTCCAGGTCCATACAGTTTCACTGGTGAATTCTACCAAACATTTAAGGAAAAGATAATACCAATTCTACACAATCTCTTCCAGAAAACAGAAAAGGAGGAGACATTTCCCATTTTATTGGAAATAAAATTACTCTAATGCCAAAACCAGTCAAAGATATTAAAAGCAAATTACACAACAATATCCCACATGCGCAAAGATATAATCGGGCATCCTTAATTAGAGATCAGTACACATTACATGTTAAAAAAAGAAAAAGCCTAAGCATATCATCTTCATAATATGAACTGCTTGATTTGTTACCTCACTATTGTTTCTTGGAATAAGTTGCTATCTTTTATGATGCCCCATTCCTTCTTAACCCAACATTCTTTCCCCCTAATCCCTAGCATAATGCTCTTCTTAGCTCTGGAGATCACCCTTGCCCAGACATTCCCTCCTCTAGGACTGTCATCCTCAGTGGTGTAGTCAGGATCAGTGGAAAAGATACAGGGCTGGCCAGCTGGGGGTTGTCTCTATCCAACACAGCCCCAAAGGATCAAGAATATTAATTAGGCTCACCCGCTGAAGAAAACCATCCCAAAAGATCCAAGAGGGCACCATACTAAACACTATAGTACAAGTAAAACCCAAATAGCTTCAGTTCAGTGCAGTAATAATTATGTTCTTTTCACTTAGGGCACATCAGCTGTTTAACTCTCTTGTAGTATAGGTCTTAATGAAATAACTCTACCCTTGGAAACCCAGGACTGAAGAAACAGGCACACTTCAGTGAGTTAGCAAATGCTTAGGGTAGCAACCAACTCTAAGCTCTTTTACTCACATACTGTTTCTCTTCAGCCCTTCACTCACCTATGCTTTAACTTCCTGATTATAAAATAACTGGCTCAAAGAGCTCTAAAAATACCAAACACATTAGAAATACAGTATTTATTATATAAGTGAATAAAATTAAATGGCATTACATAAACCAATTTTATATTTGATTTGAGGTAACAAATTCTGCCATTTATGCTTTGAGAAACCCATTTATTCACAATCCTTTTTCCTCCTCTCTAACCACATTTCCTCCCACACTAGCCTAGAATTTCCATGAAATGTAGGCTTCACTTTATACAGTCACAGAAAATATCTTTTTAAACTGTTGATATAAAACAATCTACCAAACTATTAGATCAGCAAATTCCTAAAAAAAAAAACCCAAAGTACATGAATAATAAAAAATATATACCAAAATCAGTAAGCTGAAACAGAACCTTATAGCAAGAACACGTGCTGTCTGCCAAGCCTTCAGCCTTCATCCATCAGGATGGCAATGCCATAAGAACAGAAACCCCTTGTCAATTTTCAGGTAATTGTGACAGGTTGTCTGTCTTAAGCCAGCACACTAATGACATGAATTTACAAGATGAACGGCCAGAACGGGAAAGGCCATTTCAAAGATACATTGCTGTGGATGACAGCAACAGCCAAGAAGCAGCCCATAGTTTCACTTTGTGATGTTTCACAAAGTAACTTTGAAAGAGCAAATTAAACATTAGACTGCAAGTAATAAAATTAGATGACAGAAAAACCAAAAAATAAACACAAAGTAATATACTTTTGAGTAAAAAAAGCCATCAAAATTCAAACTAAACAAAAACAAGAAATCAGGCTAAATGAAGCTAGATAGCTCATGTGCCCCAGCCCACAATATGCAAACATTTCTAGCAAAGGAAAGAGGGTGCCAAAAGATTAGATATTCTCAGGTATTGCTCAAGCAAGATCCATTTCATGTCTTCATGTCATGTCATACAAGACCAACAAAGATATTACTCAGCCACATTTTATTTACATTACACAACACAAAGAATAAAAAATAAGTTCAAATTCTATCTTTTGGATTGCACTCTCAGAATATTCAAATACACACTTTCTGATTATTCAAACACACACTTTCAGAACTGGAAGAATTCTTGTCTTTTGCACAAAAGCCACTTAAAGGCATACGGTATAGAGATGTGTGATTTCACTTACTTGCTTTCTTATGTAGTAACTTGTGAGTAGCCCAACTTCCTTTAAAACATTCCTAAAAGAGCAAACATGAAAATTAGTGTCAGGCCTTCCTTAATTAGAAACATCTTAAGGAACACTGTATATAAGAAACAGTTACCGGAAATTTCATTTGCAAAAAAACAAATCTTTGACTTCACTAAATATTGAGAAAAGCTTAAGAAATGACACCTGCTTAAAAATTCATTTCAGCCCAGCCGGTGTGGCTCAATGGTTGAGCACTGACCCATGAACCAAGAGGACCCTGGTTCGATTCCTGGTCAGGGCACGTGCCCAGATTATGGGCTCGATCCCCAGAAGGGGGCGTGCAGGAGGCAGCCGACAGATGTTGATTATCTCCCAGTGATATTTCTCTCGCTATCCTCCCTTCCACTCTCTCTAAAATCCATATGCATTTCAAAAAGCATCCTAAACTTTAGATTACTTCAAATAAGCAAGAAACATTAGTCTATCTTATAAACAGCAATTACAGTTACATTTCAAATTTATGACACCAAATTATTTTGAAGTATTTTTTAAAAAATCATGAGCCAATTAATCATAAAAAAGACAAGGAAAATGTTGCCGATTCTTCCATTTCTAGTACTTTGATTCTCAGTCATACCCATTGTTTACTATGTGTTGACAGTCCTACTAGACTGAGCTCTGTGAAGGAACCAATATGTCCCCAAAGCCAAACAGAGGGCCTGGCACATAGTAAAACTTGAGTGAGTACTTGTTGATTGGTCAAATGGATGAATGACTAGAAAGACTAAACTTTTCACTTAGGAAAATACGTTCACATAACATACTTCAGACACAAGCAAGAAGTACTGAACTGGAAAAAATGAGTTCAAGTAATAAATTGAATTAAAACAATGAACTCAAGCAATAAATCAAAAAATGATTCAACCACAGATATTATTTATGCTTTGATTTTTAAAGTCTCTCCAAAGAATTTAAAATCACTCAAATACAGTAGTCCTCCTTATTACAGTTTCACTTTCCATTATTTAAGTTACCTGCAGTCACTTGCAGCCCAAAAAATATTAAATGAAAAATTCCAGAAATGAACAATTTGTAAGTTTTAAATTGTGCTCTATTCTGAGTAGCGTGATGAATGCTACTTGCACAGTCTCACCCTGGACGTGAACCATCCCTTTATCCAGCATATCCATAATTGTATACACTGCCTGCCTATTAATGACTTAGAACTGTCTCAGTTATCAGACTGACTGCCACAGTATCATAGTGCTTGTGTCAAGTAACCCTTATTTTACTTAATAATGGCCCCAAAGCACAAGAGTGATGCTGACAATTGGGTATGACAAAGAGAACTCATAAACTTTATCATGGATCTGTATGTATAGGAAAAAACATAGTATATACAGGGTTCGGTACTATCCATGATTTTAGGCATCTACTGGAGATCTTTGAACATATCCCCTGTGAGTAAGGGGACTACTGTAAATCATTACAAATACTAAGAAAATTCACAAAGTCCTATAAATGTTTTGACTATGCAAACATAAAAGAATAAGTCATGGATAAGAGTAAGGCTAAGAAAAAATAGAAAATGAAACATCCCTAGAATTATGTAGTCATTGCATCAGTGATGCTAAGGCTACTCTCCCTACAGGTTGACCCAAGGGCCTCTGAGAGGTGAGATTCTCCCTCTAGCACCCACATCTTCACTATTTCCCCTTTACTCTCCCTGTATCCTCATAGCCTGCAGCAGTTAATAAAACCCAGGTCATACCTATTTCTTCCTACTACAACATTGACAGACTTCAAGTGTATAAAAAGGTGTCTACAACATCCTTAAGACTTTTTTTTCACTTTTGAAGCTAAAACTGAGTTCAGTCTTTTGCGGAGGATGGAGATGTGGTGGGCAGAATGGTGCCCCCAAGATGTCCACGTCCTAATCCTCAAAACCTGAGACTACGCTAGGTCGCAACTACGGTAAAGGGGATTAAAGTTACTAATCCGCTGACCTTGAGATAGGGAGATCATCTTGTTTCATCTAAACGGGCCCAAGGTAATGATAGGTGTCCTTAGAATGATGGAAGGGGGAGGCAGAAGTCAGAGAAAGATGTAATAATGGAAGTCAGGTGGAGAGATAGCTGCATTCTTATTGGCTTTGAGGATGGAGGGGAGAGGGCCATGAACGAAGGAATACAGGCAGCCTCTGGAAACTGAAAAGGGCAAACAATAGGTTCTCCCTAGAGCCTCCAAAAAGGAATTCGGACCTACCACCACCTGATGTTAGTCCTGAGACTTGTGTCAGACTTCTGACCTACAGAACTATAAGATAATAAATCTGTTGTTTTAAGCCATCAAGCTTGTGGTAATTTGTTATGGCAGCTACAGGAGGGAAAACAGAGTGATCCCTATCTACTGTCAAATTGCAAAACCACTCACAAATGGCAAAAAGATCGGTTCCTCCCCATCCCAGAGTTACAGGAAGTGGGTAGAAAAACAAACTATTTAAGGCACAAGAGAGGGATATTATGATTAATTGAAAAGACTCAAGAACTAAAACAAGTGATTTCTTCAGTATTACCACACCTCCTACAGAACAGGAAAGAAAAAGTCAATGTTGATCTATAATATGAATATAGTAATAACTATAAGTTACTGTTTACTGAATAGGTGCAGTATATGTCTATATCTCGTTTCATCCTCACAAAAACCCTGCAAGGCAGGGTTTACAAGTGAAAACTCTGAAGCACAAATATGTGATAATTTGTCTATCACATAACAGAGCTATACATGGCAGAAGACTCAAACCTAGCATTACCTCACTAAAGGCGATGCTGCTTTCTCACTGCTTTACAAGGTGTGGATGGCTGGGTATGGGGGTGTGTGCACTCAATTCAAAGCATCAATTTAGCAAACATGGGTGTGATTAAGCTCTACCATGTATTAGCTGCACCACTGTAAGCTCTAAAATTTTATCTTTAAATCTAGAAAACGGTATTATTAACCATTCTCATGGAACCTCAGTTGCCTCATCTATAAAGTGGTGTTAATATCTCCAGGAGAAGATAATACAGCAGATTACAGGAGATGATGTAAATAACTGATATGAAAGTAGTTAAAGTGTCTAGCACACAGCAAGTATCAATGTACATCCCAGGTTTTCTCATTTTATGTTGGAGAATGAACTAAGGTTACTGTGATCACATATACAAAAGCCTTCTAGCTGTAGGTGGAAATGTACACTATTTTCATTACCCACTAGGACAGACTGCAAGCTGCCTACTCCATAGCCATTCCCCTCTTCCCTAACACCAACAGAATCTTGCTAGTGGAGTTGTAATGTGCCCAGCTAAAAACATTCCCAGCCTCCTTAAAGATATGGGTGGCCATGTGATCTAGTCTGGACAATACAATGTTAAGCCTAGTTGTTGGGTAGGGCTTCTGGAAAGCTTCTTAGAAAACAGGCATGCATTTTCTATTCTTTGCCCTTTCCTGCTTCAAACAGGGAGATGCTTGCTCCCTGAGGTGAAGCAGCAGTCCTGAGAACACAAAGCAACAAGCACAACCCAAGAGGCCTTCGTCCTTAATGATTTTGGGCAGAGACTGGAGTGATGCAGTAGAACCTCTGGAGGAAGCACAGCCCTACCGCCACCCTGATTTATTTTCAATGAAACTGATTTCGGGTTCCAGCCTCCAGAACTGTGAGAGGATACATTTGTTTTAAACCACTCAGTTTGTGGTGATTTGTTACAGCAGCCACAGGAAGCTAATACACTACCTGACCAGACATGGCACACCAGAAGAATGAATCCAATTAGTAACTACCCTAAAACAGGGTGAAGGACTAAGTACAGTCTTTCTGAAGCTTTTTCCATTTACATGTACTTATTTATGGAGTCAACTCTCAATTATTCATGGTAATTTAAATGGGGCAAACAAAGGCACATGACATGAAACCCAGCTTCAGCCAGCAATTTCAACTTCTTCTCTTCCTCCCCTTTCCAAGCTATTCCTCATCACAGATATGACTGGCAAAGGGATGAGGCAGATTGGAGTTTCACCTGGTTTTCCTTCTTCCTGGCTAGCCTATGGCGAAGATGTTTACAGCAGTAAGACTTTGAGCAAGGAAAAGATCAAGGACAGGGAAGAAAAGAAGTGAGAGGAAAAGTTCAAAGTAGGCCCAATTTAAGAGTCTGCCAGGCCCTAGCTGGTATGGCTCAGATGGCTGGGCATTTGTCCAGTGCACCAAAGAGTTGCTGGTTCAATTTCTGGTCGCGGCACATGCCCCAAATGCAGGATCGATCCCCGGTGCGGGGCATACAGGAGGTGGCGAATGTTCGGCTCTCCCATCAGTGCCCCCCATTCTGCTCTCTCTAAAAATCAACTTAAAAAATCTTAAAAAAAAAAAAAGAGTGCCAGGCACTGAGGCAAAGTCCCACTCCTTTTCTTCACTTCAAGGCCTTAATTCTAATGTTTCTGTAACATCAAACACTCTGCACACTCACTACACTTGGTACAATTTCCAATTCACTTTCATTATGCCAGCTTAGAATAAACCAACTGAATGCCTGCCCAATGAGAACTTTATATGGCTAAAGTGGTATACACATCTCCTAGGTACTGATATAGCCAATATTGTAGCACCATTATAAAGAGCCTTCCCTGAAAAAATTAAGGACAGATTCATGACCCGGCACATAAACCTTCTTGTCCAAAATCCTAAGCTACTCCAATTGTTAGGTAAGCACTAGCAAGTTTGTATCCTCAGCCTGGCAATCTCTTTCCCTGCTATCACTGAAATTAGAATATAAAGAAGCAGAAGACCATAAAAAATGAGGGGGAAAAAATGTCAAGAACAATATAGAAGTGACTTCTGGACAGAGCAGGGTTAACACAGATGACCTTTTAGATATTCTTCAGCTCTGCAAGCCAACAATTCTAGTTTCACAAGTAATTATGGAAGAAATTACAAGTTCTTGGAAATTTTATAATGACAGTAGAAATAATTATCTCAAAATAAAGATAAAGTTAGGAAATTCTCCCCCAAAAGGTGAGCAAAATTATAAAAAGTTAAAAACAAAGAGTAGCATTTCTTAGAGGATTAAACCAGCAAGTCTAACATCTAAATAACCAAGTTTCAGAAAGAAAATGGAGAGGTCAAAGAAATAACTTAAAAGTTTTCCATAACTGAAAAATAGGAGTTTACAGATGGAAAAGGCCACTTAAGGATGAAAATCAACTTGCCCAAGGCATACAATGTGAAATTTCATACCAGGAACAAGAGAAGGTCCAATTAGCTTACAGAGGAAAAGGAGGGAATAATATTGATTATAAATCAAAAAAATGTGCCACAAGATTATAAATCCCAGTGCCACGAGACTTTCAACAGCACTGGAAGCTAAAACAAAATGGAGCCATAACATAAAAATTCTGAGAAAACCATTTCCAAACTGGAATTCTATATCCACCCAAACGGAAAATCAAGCATCAGGGCATAGCAAGAAATTTTCAGATATACATAATCTCAAAAATTTACTTCCCATACAGTCTTTCTAAGGAAACTACTGGAGGAGATATTACATAAAACATGAGAATAAACCAAGAAAGAGGAAGATGTGATACAGACAAGACAACGGAAAAGTCAAGGGAATCTCCAGGATGATGCTTGAAGAGAGATGTAAGGATGACTACTATGAAGCAAGCCCAGGGAGCAAAAAGTTCTGGCTGGAGGAGGTCAGAGAGTTCCAAGAGAGACATTTCCAAGATAAATTTGATTAAATGTCAAATGTATTTAAAAGTATTGAGAGGAGTGCTATACAACTATGGAAGAGTTTGGAGATGAATCAGTAAGTGACCAAAGGAAACTGTTAAAAGGAAAGGGAGGAGGGGATTTATAAACTAGAAGCATTTAACTAGGTATGTGAAATAATCTGACTAACCAACTAAAAAGTTACAAAAACCATTAACCTAATTATGGACATTTTGCCTCTATGATGGTGATACAGTAAACATAAACCTAGTCAAGAAACATTTAAATTACCTTATTGCAAATTAAGATTCAATATAATGTAAAAAATATATATATATGCCCACTGCTAAAGAAACCCCTTTAAAATAAGTTTATAATATGAATGAATTAGCATCTAAAAAAGTAATTTTAAAAGGAAAACAGAATTTTAAAACTAGAAGAAATTTATAATTTTATAGAAGAAAAAATTTACGCAGTCAATTTCCCACTCAACAGCAACTCTGTTCTGCTGTCACAGATCTTATACAATAATCGACAGATTTTTTAAATGCTATTATATTGATACAACCCACAGATACTGTTCCTTAAAGTGAATTTTATGTTCTATAGACAATGTAATAATTTTAAATGTCTGCTCATAGCCATATATAATACTGTATATGTCCAGATATTTAAATGCAATTTGAGACTGAAAAGGTGAACATCTTTAATGTTTAATGATACCATCTAGGTTGAGTATCCATTTCACTGTATCAATTCCTGTAGTGTGATACTTACCCTTTTTAGATCCCTGAATCCCTTCATAATCTTGGGAAAGCAGTTATTCCCTTCCAAGGAAAACATATCCATGTACAAATAAACATTTGTACACAATTCTATTTATTCATTACTCAAACAAATATAGAACACACATTATGACCAAAGCACTGTGCGAGGTTCTGAGCATTCAGCAGTGAACAGTACAGGCCCATTCTAGACAAATACCACACAGCTAATTAGACAATTAACTACATAGTTTAAGTCATAAGGGCTAAAAAGAAGAAAATACAGTGCTATGAGAAGAGTTTGAAGAGCTAAAAATATAGCCAGGGGTCAGATCATGTTAAGGATTCTAGTGTATTCTAATAACAACAGAAATCCATTAAGGGGTTTTAAACCAGAGAACAACCTGATAAAGACTTGAGCTCATGGCATCCCCAATCTCCAACCACAAACCCAAAATTAAAACTCCTTTTTCTAAATAATACACAGAATGGTCCTGAAGAACTCCATAAAACTGGGTTTTAATACAGGGGGTCCTTGCTTTTCACAGTAGTGTAGAAAAGTAAAACTGACCACGCAAGCTATAAGCATAAAAAGCAATCTTCACAATCAATATAAAAATTAAATATAAAATAATATTGAATGTCAACTATAATTAAAAAATAAAATTTTAAAAATTACAATTGGTACCTGACATAAAATTTGTCGTCAGAACCTTAAAACTGGAAAAAAACAGTAAAACTAATATTTGTTTAGTACATTGTAATTTAAAACATTAGAAATACCTAGAATTACAGTGTTTTATTTCCTTATTTAAAGACTTATCAAGGCTAGTTTGAATAGTGTTTGCTTTCTTCCCACTGTAACTTAGCAAACAGAGTGAGTATCTTCTTTATACTTTTGTAGCAAACTGACAGGGTCCTGACAGACTCCTGTCTAGCTCTGTGGCGGCTCAACTTGTATCCTTTCCACTTTCAACGCCTCTACGAGTCCATTTAATGTAAAGCTTTTCGTTGGCGTCACTTTGCGAGACACTGTCATTCTTGTCATCACAACCATTTCCCTCATTTATGTCAGAAGTCTGCCTCACAGAGTTCCTCCGGCTGCACATCTAGAGTCTCTAGCATGGTGGGCAATGTCAATAGTCTCATGGCCAGCTAATTCTTCTACAGCTCCATTTATATTTTATTCAGATTTCACTTCCAGCATTATCAGTTACCATTCCTTTGCTGCACTGTCATCTTTGTTGGCCAATTCCTTCTTTTGGTTATCCATTTTTGTAAGCATTGATCACTGGACAATGAGAAAGCAACACAAGTAGAGGCTTTCCTGTCTGCAGGAGAACTGACAGAAAGATCACAGCAACCAGTCAGTGACAGGCTTTGAAAGCAGTGGAATGATATGGTCACTAACCGAGAGGCACACCTATGATTTTCCATAGTAGACCAAGGACTAAAGAGCTAACAGTAAAGCTTGTTCTTTATGCAGTTATTCCACGTAGATGAGAAACTGGTTTTGTTTAAATGAACCATGGTAACTAAATTCACGCATATCAAAACTGCAAAATAAGATCTGCCTTTCTATAGTTGGCAACCTGATACAACCCATTTATAAAACTTTTCTAATAGGTTATGTGAACAAAATACTTTTACATCACCCAGCACTTTTTACCTTCACAAAAGCTGACACATATTTCCTTAAATAAAATAACATCTCTTTCCCAACTGATTCATTTAGAGAACACAAAGTTTACATACCAATTTAAATTAAGAAAGGAAGGGGGAAGGAACCATCAGAGAAGTAAAAGAAGCATTTAAAATATTAGAAACAATGAGTTAACTTCGCCTAACTTTGTAATACTACAAAAATTCACTGCCCACTTATCACTAAGGATAACTCATAATTCATAAAGAGTTTGTAAGTAGAAACAACTCAAAACCTACATGGTTTTCTAAAACATTCAATTTCAAAACTAAATTTAGGGCAGTGGCTAAAATCATGGACTTTGAAGTCAGACAGATTTGTACCCTAGCTTGGTCACTTATTGGCTGTAAAATACTGGGGGGAAAGTCTTACTATCTCTAAGTTCTGCTTTCCTCAACTGTAATGTAGAAAAAATTACTGTGTAAAATGTGTGGCCAATAAGTGCTCAATTCTAATTATCATAAATTTTGTTATTTTAAAAAGCATTTTAAATTCTAATATTGATCTTTAGCATGTGTGTCAATCCTGGCCCAAATTTTTGGCATATGAAAACTTATGACAGTTAGGCAGCTAGTGATTACTGTGGGCACTGTATCTTACTAGCCTCACTGCCCACCGAAGCTGCACACTGGTGAGGGGGACGTAAGAGCCCCGTAGAACCTGAAGATCAAATGAGCTCCCCAGCCAACACACAGCCCATGAGCACAACCTGTGACAAATCTTTGACAGAATACTACATTATGCAGAAACAAAGGCAACCCTCTAGACAGCCAGGCTTTTTCTAAAAAAGAAAAAAAAATTTTAAATAAAAAATGAGCATAGACTTCAGTAGCCACACTACAAAAAAGACAAAAGTCACAGAGTTAGTCTATAAAAGCTATAAACTATAAAATCTGAACAGAATGCAGGGAGCAGCTATTTGAGTACTCTAAAAAGTGAACAGTAGCAGGCAGGTTAGGGAAGACAAAAAATTTGAGGTACCACTCAACAGCTCAACACCAGGGTCAACACGAAAGTGACCACCAGGGCATAAATACAAGAGTGCTCCCAGAGAAACTCTCTAATTCTGGCTCATGGGACAGGAAAGGGAACTCCCAATGCTCAAAGAGTACACATATCACCTTTTCTCTTTCCCGTCCACTCACACCCTAGACCTCAAGTGATCCACGAGCTTATAGGAGCCAAATTCTTGAAAGAGGTGTTTTACTCTCTTGTGGGTAAAGCTGTGGTCCAGAGAGGGTGGGGCCAAACCCCATTACTTTTTTCTCTGTGTCGTCCTGACATTTAGCCCCAGACTCAGGCATAGTCATGTAAGTGTGCAGAAGGGCAGGTAACTAAATCCCAGTTTAATGGCCAGAGGACCATAAAAGAGGATTCCCAACAAACCATAAAGTAACAAGGGAGAAACTCCAGAAAGGAACCCCATTAAGATGCTCATAACATAAAATACAGATGCTTGTGAAAAAATTACTACTAACAGATGTAGATCATCAGTCAGGTCTCAAACCAAGCACTGGGACAGATCTGAATAGAACTGAAAAGGCTTTGAAAACTGAACTGACATTGGAACCCACAGCTCAAAGAAGGCAGGTTACAATTTGCAGCCTGAATCTAACCAGATTAGTAGCCTGCTAAAATGAAAATGTCAACATTCTGCACAGGCTTTAAACAAGACTCAAGATCTCATAATATTCAAAATCTCCAGGATACAGTCTAAAATTATCCAGCATATTAAAAAAAAGAACAACTTAACTCATACGGGAAGTGAGTCAACAGACACCAATGCTGAAAATTCACAATGCTGGCATTAATTGACAAAGACTTTAAAGCAGCTATTATTAAAATGCTCCAATAAGCAACCAGAGACATAGTTGAAACCAATGGAAAAAGAGAAGATCTTTGCAAAGAAAAGAAGATATTAAAAATACCCAATGAAGAAAAAAAATTTTTCAAATGAAAAAATTTTAATTGAAAAGTACAATAACTAAAATTAAAAACTGTATAGACTCAGCAGGCAAAATGGAGATGACAGAGGAAAGATTCAGTGAACTACAAGATCAAAAGAAACTATCCCATTCAAACACAGAAAAGATTTTTTTACAATAAACAGCACCTCAGGGACCTTGTGATGATAAAAAAGAAAACTGCTGCCCTAACCAGGTGGCACAGGTGATCGAAGCGCTGTCCCATACACCCAAAGGTTGGGGGTTGGATTCAAGGTCAGGGCACATGTATGGGCAACCGACTGATGTTTCTCTCTTTCTCTCCCTCCCCCTTTCTCTCTCTCTAGAATCAATAAAAACACATCCCCAGGTGAAGATATAAAAATAAAGAAAATTGTTATGGGTAAAGAGAAAAACTGCATAATGACGTTAAAAAGGTCAATTAATTAAGATGACGTAACAATCTAAATTGCACATATTTAACAAAAGAGCTTCCAAATACACGAAGCAAAAAGTGACAGAAATGAAAGAAAGAAAAATCCACAATATAGTTGGAAACAAAAATCAACATCCAGTCATGATAAAAACTCAGTAAACAAGAAAAGAATTTCCTCAACTTGATAAAGACCATCAACAAAAACTCTACAGATTATATCATATTTAATATGAAAAATACAATGCTTTCTCCCTAAGGAAACAGGCATGGATTTTCACTTTTTTAAAAAAATATATCTTTACTGATTTCAGAGAGAGGAAAGGGGGGGAGGAGAAAGGGGAAGGGAGAGAAAAAAACATCAATGATGAGAGAGTCGTCATTGGTCGGCTGCTGCTTTCACACCCCTGACTAGGGACCGAGCCTGCAACCTGGGCATGTGCCCTGACTGGGAAATGAACCGTGATCTTCTGGATCCTAGGTTGATGCTCAACCACTGAGCCACGCCCGGCCGGGCAGGATTTTCACTCTTAATATTCCAGTTTCAACATCACACAGTAAGTCTTACAATGCAACAAGGCAAGAAAAAGAAATTTAAAAGGCACAGACTGGAAAGGAATAAAATTGTCCCCAAAGATGACAATTATCTATATAAAAATATGAAGGGAGAAAAAGCTCCCAGATCTAAAATATCAGTTAGCAAGGTCACAAATACATGATCAACAAACAAAAATCTACTCTATTTTTATATACTGACACTGTATAAATGAAGAATTATACAAAACAATGCCATTTACAATCACTCTTCCCAAAATTAAATAAACAGCATAAATTTAACAAAATGTGCAGGAGCTGTATGCTGAAAACTAAGAAACAATGATTTTTTAAGAAAATCAAGTAAGACCTAAATTAATAAAGAAATATCCTGTCTTCAAGCAACGGAAGACTAAACAGGAAAAATATCAATTCTCCCCAAATTCATTTATAAGTTTGAAGTAATTGCAATCCAAATCATAACAGGAATTTTTTAGATATAGAAAGGAATTATTCTAAAATTTATATGAAAAGGCAAACAAACTGGAATAGCTAAAATGATTTTGAAAAAGAATGAAACTGGAGGAATCTTATATTTTTTCTAATTCTACTCTTAAAATAATGTTACTAGGAACTAGTGTTGAATCTTATCAAACACATTTTAATCATCTACAAAAGCAATTATATGTTTTGGTATTTGATATATTATGTTAATAACTTTTCCTATTATTGAATTATTTTTACCTCCCTGAAATAAACTGATTATGGTTGATTATTCTTTTATATACTGTGTAAGTCAACTTGGTCATATTTGTTTTACAAAGGTGTGGTCATTTTATGTCTTTTGATATATAGTGTTGGATATTTTAAATCAGAGTTTTCTTGATCTTTCTTTCCTTTCTACCTGCCATTTAATTATTACTACTAACCCTTATTAATTATTATTACCAACCCTTATTATCTAAATCTCTCAATACATAATAAGAAGCCATTACTTCTACTTCAGAGTCTTGTTTCAAAAATAAAAATAGCCCTGTCATCTTCTTAATGAGTAAAAAGGACCAGGTGGTGAATATCTATAGAAAAAGATTCCCACCAAGCTGGGTTAGCAGGATTTTGTCACCTTCCATCCCATATAATAATAGCCTGTCAGGCCTCCATTCAACATTTGCTAGTGGGGACTCCCATTTGTTGAGAGCCTTTTTTGTATCAGACAACTTACCTGTGTATCATCGCATTCAGACTTCACACTGATCCTAGGAACTGGATATTACTATTCCCATTTTACAGACAGAAACTAAAGCAGGGAGGGGTTAAATAATTTGACAGCTCAAACAGCTGTTAGGTGACAGAGCTGACATTTGAATACAGGGCTGTCTGGCTCCAAAGTCCACTCTCTTTCCATACAGCTACAGGCTCACAGGGCAGTGCTCTGAAGAAGCAGCAGGTCAGGAAAGGGGGTAAGATACAGGTCTGCACTACCCCCACCCCCAATGTCTTGCCCTATGCATCTCTTACATTTGGCTGCCTCTAAGTTATATCCTTTATAATAATTCAATAAAAATGAAAACAAAAATAATCTAGCAGCAGATAGGGGAGAGGAAGAAACAGATGAGATCAAGGTAAAAGACAGAGTTAAGAGAAAATACTAAATAAACAATTTTAACTTAGATTTTTAAAAATACAAATATGAAAAATATAAACATTTCTCAGTATATCATAAAAATTGAAAAGGGGATAGAGTCAAAGGAAAAAACAGAAGATTGGTATTATCAAGCAGAATCATATTTACAACTTAAACATTCTACCAAAGATTAAATGTTTTCATTCACAGAGCTTATATCATTGTAAGTTAATTCTCTTACCAGCAGTAATTCTTTATTAGACACTATAGTAACCCATGTTATCAAGCACAGGAAAATAGAATGTTCCTACTGAATTCTGCCAAATAATATGCTGATTAAGAGATGTACCATGTACCTTGAAAAATCCTGGGGCTACGTAGCGATTGAGCCTGAGGAAGTAGATAAATTGAGGGGTTGGGGAGGCAGGCGCCCCTCACTTTAAATTCTTGGCAACTAACATGTATTACCTATATATTTTTAATGATTTTAGAGAGGAAGGAAGAGAGAAACATCGATGTGAGAGAGAAATATCAATCGGTTGCCTCCCACATGTGCCCCAACTGGGGATCGAACCCACAACCTGGGTATGTGTCATGACCTGGAATCAAACCCACCACCTCTTGGTGTACAGGACAATGTTCCAAACCAAGAGAGCCACACTGGCCAGGGCTGTATTACCTTTTTTAATTAAAAAAAATTATTACTATAACAAATAGCATCACAACTATACTGACTAGAATTTAACCATCTTGATGCATCAGCAGCTCCCAGAAAAGACTTCCATAAACAGGGTAAACTTGCGAACTTGTTAACTGAACTACTGAAAAGTTTAAATGCTAAGCAAGTCACACTGTTATATTACTAATCCTTTACCTTGGTAAAATGCAACCTTTAAATAATAAAAATGAGCAAACACTGTCAAATGTTATACAGCATGGTTTTTTAATCCCTCCTGGTGGGTTACAAGGAAATACTTCCTTCCCCATTTTCAAATAAAGAAAACAAAAAAAAACAAAAAAATACCTGCTTATTCTGGAAGATCTACTAAACAAGAGAGAGAGGAAGGCATACATATACATATATCAAATAATTATGTTGTATACCTTAAACTTACACATTATTATATGTCAATTATTTCTCAATAAAACTAGGGGGAAAATGTCAAAAGAGATGACTTGGTATGGGGAGGTGAGGATTATAGAATATTTGACTCTAAGTCATGTGCATGCCTTTACAAGAATCAAAACCATATTTTAAAAATTACAATTAGGCCCTGGCCAGTGTGGCTCAGTTGGTTGGGTATCATCCCATGCACCAAAAGGTGGCAGGTTCAATTCTCAGTGAGGGCATGTACCTGGGTTTCGGGCTTGATCCCAAGTACGGGCTTGCAGGAGGTAGCCAGTGACGTGTTTCATTTTCACTTCGATGGCTCTCTCTCCCTCTCCCTTCCTCTCTCTCTATCAATAAAAATTCTTTTAAAAAATTCAAAAATTATAATTAGTACAATCTCTAAAATGTACAGTGCATACATATTAAGGTTCATTTCCTACAGGCAGTATTTTAAGTTGAACGCCATTTTCCAGCTGCATGGCGATTCCATCTAAAAAACTTTTCTTCTTCTGAGTTGCATCTTGTCTCTTGAAGCACACATTATACCAATTAATGCAGCAGTAAGGCTCACAGTGTGACTAGACCGTTACTCTCTGCCCTACAATTGAGTATCTCCACAGTGGCCAAAACATAGAGCCCAACTCTTTCAACCTCTTCCCTGGGGCACATGAGCCTTCTGGTGAACTAGGCTTGACAGACTAGCCTCCAGAGAAACCACCAGACTACTTTCTTTCCTATCAATCTTATTACCCTTCAAACATTGCTGTCTTCAGTGACCCACCCCTTACAGTGGGTATGTCTACACATTCACCATTATTTGTTGATTGTTCCTAGTTTCTCCACTCAGAAAGTAATGTCATTTACAACAACATCTAGAACCCAATCATCAAATGTTCCTCAATTTTAAGTAAACAAAGACTTTCCTAATTGCAAATGTTTGCCATCTGGAGTGTATCAGAGTAGGTTCCAAACAGTTTTTTTCCATCCCTCTTGATCACAGAACTTTTTAAAAAAGAAATCTAGAGCAATCTTCAGTATTTAAGACAGAAAAAAAAGTTGCTCTGACTGAGACAGGAGCAGGAAGCTGGTGCCATCTTCACTTGTACTTATTTCCATATGTGTAATTCAAACCTCACACTTAATCAGATGTTCTTCTGTCCTCCATTCAAACTGTAACTTCCTTCAACACAGAGGATGACAATAACTGATTTTAAATACCATCTTTTCTGTAAAACTCTTGCCCCCTCCCAGTGGAAAGTGACACTTCTTCTAAACCCTTTAGCATTCACTGTCTCTACAATTCAGTTAATAATCTATTCCATTATAATCTCTACTGTTGATTTGATTTTCTCAGGTAAACACTGAACAAACTAAAAGCAGTATAAGTTTTTTAAAGACACTATATTTCAAAACCCCTCTCCCTCCTCATTTTGTGGTGGGCAGACTAAAAAACCCAGGATAATGTGTAAAGACCAACATTTAGGACACACTTCAAGCATTCACGGAAAATTACTCTTTTCATATCTACTCTGAAGAGTCATAAGCTATGGACCAATTTCGAAACTTAAAAATAATCATCCTTGCCTGGCCAGGCGTGGCTCAGTGGTTGAGCATCAATCTAGGATCCAGGCGATTGGGGTTCAATTCCCGGTCAGGGCATAGGCCCAGGTTTCGGGCTGGATCCCCAGTCAGGGGTGTGCAGGAGGCAGCCGATGAATGACTCCCCCCTCATCATTGGTGTTTCTATCTCTCTCTCTCTCCCTCTCCTTTCCTCTCTCTGAAATCAATAAAGATACATTTAAAAAAAATAAAAAATAATCATCCTTGATTCTACTTCAGCAAAGAACGCTTTCAACAAGATTAAGAACATACTCTTGAAAAAGCAGAATATGCTTTACATTTTTCAAAGTATTTGATATTCAACTCTGTCCCACATCAATTTTTCTCCCAAATGTATTTTCAATGTAGTCATTATCAACTAACATTCTGAAATTCCGCACATTCACTGAAAAGAAGCTATCCAAATAGCTTCATGTTTTCCTTAGAGGATTTCATGGTGCTTATATGTGACTCATGAAATTTACATCAAATCCCAGCTTTTTAATAAGAGGACTAATAGGATTACTCTCATTAAATCAACTGGAGAACTGCCTCACAAAACAGCTTAATTAACTAATTGCTTGTATTTCACGATATATGAGGATTTAAATAAGTGAAGAAACTAAAATTCTCACCTACATAAGAATACTCACCTTCCTCTTCCTTGCTGAGCCCATGAAGCAACCGGTTCATGGCCTTCAAAATGACTGATGACATCAAGAACATCCCCAAATCTCCTAATAGCTCTTGAAGGCTCAATAGTGTCCCTTTCCTAATCCACAATCCCACTCTTTCCTCTCCTATTCACCAGGCAATCTTTCCCTCCTTATTTCTGCAAAATGTACCAATAACCTAACCAAATTAGATTTAGAGTTCCCCAAACTCCAGACTTTCCTTTCCTTTGTACAACCTGGTCTATCTGCTCCTGACACTCACCTTCACATATGTATCCTCAGAAGCTTTACCTATCCCTTCAGGTCCATTTCAAACGCTGCCTTCTCCATAAAGTGTCTGCACTGCACACCCCCACCCCCAAGCCTAACAGGTCACGCATGTATTTATTCAGTACTCCTTGAGAGCACTTTGTCTTACTGCCTTATTCTCCACCTATTTAATAGCTACAAAGCACTGTCTATTGATTATCTTTTATAAATAGTAGGTAAAACTTTTATTTTCACCCCAAGAGAACACTTTTTCTTTACTACCAACAGGTATCTACCAATTTTAGGAGCTGATATAGGGTAGTGTGGTTCTCAGTCCTGCGACATATTAGAATCACCTGGAAAGTTTTTCTTTAAAAATACACATGCTGTTTCCCCGCCTCAAATTAAGTCAAATTCTCTGAGAATAAGCTATGTAGGTGATTCTTATTTATTTTCAGGATTGTGAATCACTGGAGAGTGAAAAAGTTCCACCAGAGGGAAGAGATCTGTGTTTTCATTTCACTGCCAGAACAAGTCATTTCCTATTTTACTCTTCTTATCTAATTAACCCCAGTATCTCCCACTCTATGTTAGGCCAACTGACTTGCCAAACTATCAAAACAACTTCCCAACTGGTTTTCCCACATCGACCCTCTTTTTTCTCTCCCTAGTCTTTTCCTATTCTGAACCATCCTACAGATTGTTGCTAGAATTAACAATAATGGCTTGCATAACGAGACCACCTACCCACTCTTACCTCCTTAAGAACCTGTATTATCTTCCTCTTTTCCACCATGTCAAAACTAAAATCAATTCATGTTGATAAGGGGATGAGCAAATGGGTACAACAGCAATGTTAATGAAAGTGCTGAGGTGGTACTGAGAAGGCTACAGGTATCAAAATATAGCATGCATTATAAATACTTAATACATAAAAACATATATGGGGGCAGAAGTAGGCTTACAGTTGTTTGTATGGGAAATAAAACAATAATCAACAAATAATAATGCAAGAATAAACTCTTGTGTTTCATGTACTCACAACTGTAAACCTACTTTTGCCCCAACCTGTATACTCACACACAAAAACATACTTTGACCCATTAACTCCACTTCCAGAAATTTAACCAAAGAAAATAACCTGACAAATGAGCAAAGATAAATGCAAACTAAATGCTCACTACAGCATTTATAATTGTGAAAAATTAAAGAGAATTTAGGTATCTATCAATATAAAGTAGGTTAGATAAATTACGATTCGACACTGCAGGTAAATTCTACAGTCATTAAAAGTAATGGTATTAACCTTAGATGCGGGCATACAAAGAGGTCTAACAATGGTTTAGGTTTTAGAAAGGCAAATTAAAAGGAAAATGGGAAAATCCACAAATAGTGAGGAAATTAAACAATGCACTCTAAAACAACCAATGGGGGTCAAAGAGGAAGACACAAGGGAAATTAGAAAACGTGTTGAGACAGATGAAAACAAAATATACAACATACCAAATACACAATATACCAACACTTATGGAATGCAGCAAAAGCAATGCTCGAGGAAGTTTATAGCTATAAACACGCAGATTAAAAAAGATCTCAAATTAACAACTTAACTTCACACCTAGAGGAAACAGAAAGAGAACTAAATCTAAAACTAGCACTCTTTCATGATAAAAATACTCAACAAAGTAGAAACAGAAGAGACTACCTCAACGTAATAAAAGCCAAATCTGAAAAAACTGACAGCTAACATCACAGTCAACGGTGAAAGAATGAAAGCTTTTCCTGTTAAGACCAGGAACAAGGAAAGGATGCCTGCTCTCATCACTTCTATTCAACTTATTATTGGAAGTCTTACCCAGAGCAATTAGGCAAGAAAAAGACATAAAAGTAAAATTATCTTTGTTCACAGAGGACATCATGTTATATGTAGAAAACTTCTAAAGATTCTAAAGTAAAAAACTGTTACAATAAATAAAATCAGTAGAGTTGCAGGACACAAAATCAGCACACAAAAATGAATTGTGCTTCTGTACATGAAAACTGGAAAAGTTAATTAAGGAAACAACTCCATTAAAAACAGCATCAAAAATAATAAAATACTTAGAAATAAATCTAACAAAGAAAGTGAAAGAGCCCAGCTGGTGTGTCTCAGTGGGTTAGAGCGTTGTCCAGTGGGTTCGTTTCCAGGTCAGGCCCCAGTCGGGGCACAGGTATGTGCAGGAGGCAACCAATCGGTTTTTCTCTCTCTCGCTTGCTCTCTCTTTTTCTCCCTCCTCCCTTTCACTATCTCTGAAATCAATGGAAAAAAATATCCTTGGGTGTGGATATTAAAAAAAAAAAAAAAAAGAGGTGAGAGACTTGTACACTGAAAATTACAAAACATTCCTGAAAGAAATTAAAAGGCACAAATTAATGGAAAGATGTGTCATGTTTATGGATTGAAAGAGTAAATATTATTAAGATGTCAATACTACCCAAGCAATCTACAGATTCAACACAATCCCTATCAAAACACCAAAAAAATTTTTTGCAGAAATTGAAAAAAATCATTCTAAAATTCATATGGAACCTTAAGGTGCCCCAAACAGTCAAAACAATTTCAAAAAAGAACAAAGCTGGAAGACTCACACTTCTTGATTTCAAAACACATTACAAAGCTACAATAATCAAAATGGTATGGCACTGCCATAAAGACATATCTAGACTAATGGAATAGAATGCAGTCCAGAAGTAAACCCTCACGTATATTCAAGTTATCTTTGACAAGGGTGCCAAGACCATTCAATGTGGAAAGGGCAGTCTTCAACAAATGGTGGTGGGAAAACTGATATCCACATGCAAAAGAATGATGTTTGACCTTATCTTACACCGTATATAAAAATTACCTCAAAATGGATTAAAGACCTAAATGTAAGGCCCAAAACTATAAAACTCCTATAAGAAAACATATGAGAAACGCTTCATGACATTGGACATGTCAATGATTTCTTGCACGACACCAAAAAACAGAACAAAAGCAAAAGTAGATAAGTGGGGACTATATCAAACTTTAAGACTTTTGCTCATCAAAGGACACAATCAACAGGGAAGAGGCAATCTATGGAATGGAAAAAAAATTTTGCAAATCCTATATCTGGGGTTAATATCCAGAATATACAAAGACTCCTACAACTCAACAAGAAAAAAAATAAAATAACCTGATAAAAATATGGGCAAAGGACTTGAACAGACATTTCTCAAAAAATGATACACAAATGGCCAATAAGCATATGAAAGGTACTCAACATCACTAATCATCAGAGAAATATAAATCAAAACCACAATGAGATACCATCTCACACCCTCTAAATATCTACTATCAAAAAACCCCTGAAAATATCAAGTATTGGCCTGGCCGGGTGTGGCTCAGCAGATGAGCATCAACCTACGATCCAGGAGATCACGGTTCGATCCCCGATCAGGGCACATGCCCGGGTTGTGGGCTCAATCCCCAGCGTGGGGCATGCAGGAGGCAGCCAATCAATGACTCTCTCATCATTGATGTTTCTATCTCTCTCTTCGTTTCTCTCTGAAGTCAAAAAAAGAAAATAAGTATTGGTGGGGATTTAGAGAAGTTGTGACCCTTGTAGACTGTTGGTGGGATTGGTGGGATTGTAAACCACTATATAAACCACACTGGGATGGTGCAATGCTATGAGAAACAGCATGATGGTTCCTCAAAAAATTAAAAATAGAACCACTTAATGATCCAGCAATTCCACTTCTAGATATATATCTAAAATAATTGAAAGCAAGGTCAAAAAGATATTTGGATGCCCATATTCACAGGAGCACTATTTACAATAGCCAAGAGGTGGAAGCAACCCAAGTGTCCATCAAAGGATGAACAGGTCAACAAAATGTGGTATATACACACCATGGAATACCCTGCAGCCTTAAAAAGGAAGGAAATCCTGTCACTTGCTACAACATGAATGAACCTTGAGGACACTGTGTTAAGTGAAATAAGGCAGTCACAAAAGGACAACTACTATATCATTCCACTTGTATGAGGTATCTAAAATAGTCAAATTTATAGATACAGAAAGTAGAATGGTGACTACTTTCTGTAGGGCTGGGAGGAGGGAGCAAAGCAGAGTTGCTGTTTAATGCGTATAGAGCTTCATTCAGTTCTGTAGGATGAAAAAGTTCTGGAGAGCTAGCTATTCTACAACAGTGTAAATATACTTAACGCTGTTGAAGAGTGCACTTAAAAATAGTTAAGATAGTCAAGTTTACACGTGTTTTTATCACAATAAGAAAAAAGGCAAACACTTTCTAAAACAACGTAAGTTACAAAACTGTGCAGCTGCACCTAAAACTAATAAAAAAAAAATACTGAATGTAAACTGAAACTGAAAAATAAAAAAATTGATACATCTTTAAAAAGCAATGATCCCATTTTTGTTTTGAAAAAATAAAAACAACAGGTAACATTTGAGCGTGCACTACTACCACAAATGTACTACTATCATGCCAACCACAGGATTTAGGCACTTGTTATGTATTAAATTATTCTTCACAACCACTTTAAGAGAGGTAGATACTATTATTACTACCCCATTTCACAGATGAGAAAGATGAGACTCAGACAGATTAATTAACATGCCCAAAAAACACATAGCTAATTAATGGCAATACCAAGTTTGAAATACAGGCCTTCTTCAGACAGTATCCATGCTCTTAACCTCTCTATAATACATACATAGAAGTCTGGAAAGATAATAAACCAAATTGCTAACATTCTTTTAGGGGATGATCATGATAGAGTTTTCACTTTAATCACTTCTGTTTTATATTTATACAAAGACCATGCACTGCTTTTTATAACGAAAAACAAAAGGAGATATTTACTTTTTGAAAAAAAATACTCAACGGGACAGGACGGTCTCTACCCCTACAAACAATCATTTCATTTCTTTGTATTTCTGTTCTTGGGACTCTTTACTACAGTAAAGCTAATCTGCTGTAACACATATGCCTCAGCTTGCTATTACCACAAACACATCCTTTCTCTGGAGAGAATGTCCTCTCCTTCCCCTAATACAAACCTTTTTATCTTTAATTTATCAAAATCCAATTCTTAACTGTCTACTTCAGGAGGCCTTCTAGGACCTGTCCCTACCTGCACCGTTTTTTTACCTATTTAGTATGCTGCTTTGAAAAACTGTGCTTTTGTATACTCCATAGAGCCATCAGCAAAGTTCCTGAAGATGTCACTACCCTTCTCCCAGGGGCAAGGACACTACAGTAGCATGGAGCATACTTAGCACCCAGATCTAGATTTATAAAGACATTCCTACCAGAAACAGGGGCTCCTTGGAGACAGGACTGATTCCAAATCTGAAACAGGGAAACTACAAGGTAAATCTGATTTGTCTTGTGCCAGAAAGCCAGGAAGCAATCAGAGACTAATGGAGGAGGGTCAAAAGGATACAGAAGCCACTTTGAAGATGGTACCACTGACGAACATTAAAAAGAATAGGACTGTAACTGATTTTAATGTTTAATGAAGGAAAAAAGCCCAAAGGTCCCTAAACTGAAAAATGAGAAAACAACAATAAACATCTGTGACCAATGGAAGTGACCAGTACTGTACATTACCATTACCTGTCTTTTTAGTAGGAATATTATATTGCCATTTTTAGGTACAATATAGTTTAGTCACCAGTTGATGAGGGAAAACCCTTACAGGTAAAAATAATCAGCTATTAGATATCAATGGGGATTGGGTAGGGGTGAGGATCACCTTTTATAACCCACACTGAAATAATTATCAGGCAAGGATCATCATGGATGCTAAAACCACTAGGAGAAAGACTGTTGGGGAAATGTGCATGTTCATAATGCCAAAGTACCATCTACAGATTACATGGTAATTGCAAAGTAAAAAATATGTGTTTACAACGGTGATCTGGTAGCAACCTCCTGTGATCAATCAAATTTAGCACCACTGGACAACCAGGCATTCTATGTCTACTAATGTGATATGATATAAAATACACAGCATCACCTATGAGTCTTCTTAGAATCTTGACATAATCTAATTAGGCCTCTGGACCTAATTTCTGGCTTGCAGAAAATACAGAGAATAAAAGAAATTTTAAAGACACTATGAGGAAATAATCAGATAATTGAAAATGTATGACATTCTACCAACTGACTAGTGTCTTCAAAAATTATTATCATGCCTGGCCGGCTTGGCTCAGTGGTTGAGCATCGACCCATGAACTAAGGGGTCACCAGTTCCATTCCCAGTCAGGACACATGGCGGGCTGTGGGCTCCATCCCCCCGCAAGGGGAGTGCAGGAGGCAATCGATCCATGTTTCTCTCTCATTGATATTTCCACTTCTCTATCTCTCTCCCTTCCTCTCTCTCTAAAATCAATAAAAACATATTTTTAAAAAAATGAACACTATGAAAATAAAAATGAGAGGACTGTTCTAAATTAAGAGACTAAGACATAACAACCAAATGCTATTTGTGAACTTTGATAGGATATTGATTCCAAAAAATAACCAAAACCAAAAGTACAACTATTAAAGATGCTTAGTGGATAATTGAGGAAGTTGAATAGGACTCTTAGATTAATTTTCTTAAATTTAATCATAGCATTGCAGTTAAGAAGAGTGTCTTTTTCATCAGAAGGTGCATGCTGAATATTTAACAGGTGTGGTTATCATGTTGAATGACTTACTCTCAAATGTTTCAATAAAAGCATACACACACAAATGCAACACACAAGTACACATAAATGAAGCAAATAGAGTAAATGTTAATTTAGGTGATGGGTATACTACAATTAGTTACAACAGTCTTCCTTACACTTCTCTGTGTTTAAAATTTTTCACAACAAAAATCAAGGGGAACTCAATAAAGTTGTAAAATAACTGAAGGGAAAAAAATAACTCCTTGTGTATAACTTTCACTTAGCACTTCCTTGTCATTTATCTTTTTAAAAGACTTTCTGTCAGTACAAGTAACCATAAGCCCCTTGAGAACAGTTACATTTTGGCAAGTTTACACATACAAAAACAGCCCAATGCATGTTATTCAGAAGTAACACAAAAGACCAGACTGGCAAAAATCAAAATGTCTGCCAATATGAAGTCTTAGCTAAGATAAGGAAAATAAAGTTTCTGATGATAGATGTATAAGCACAAAATAAAGCTGAACACATACTTATCCTATGACCCAACATTTTTCTCCTAGATGTATACCCCAAGACACTCTTGCACACGGGCACTAGGAGTTAGGTACAAGAACATTTAGAGCAGAACTGTTTATAACAGCAAAACCCTGAAACAACCCAAACTGCCATTAGCAAAGGGATGTAAATTATGTAGTAAATTATGATATACAAATTCATTGGAATACCATACGACAATGAAAATGAATGAACTAGAGCTATGTGCGACATGGATGAATCTCAAGAACATAATGTTAAAATTAGAAAGGAAGTTGCTGAAGAATACTCACAGTGATTTCATTTATAAAAATTTCAAAAATATCAAAACAAATAATGCATTATCTAGGACATTAAACATATGGAAAAGCAAATGAATGATAAACACAAAATTCAGGATAAAGGAGTACACCTCAGGGTGAGGGACATATAGGAGCCTTCTAGTTTTACTGGTTAATTCTTTTCAATAAGTTGTTGGGTCATAGGATAAGTATGTGTTCAGCTTTATTTTGGTGGTGCCAAAATGTTTTCCAGTGTGACTGTACTTATACACCTATCATCAGAAACTTTATTGTACACAGGCATCTACTGTATCACGTTTCTACTGTATCACTTTGAATGATTTACTATTAGTTCTTTATTCTACTCAACATCTAACAAAAACAATTTAGTAAAAAAAAAAAAATTACTTATACATATAAATCCTGACTTTAAGGTACTTAAGACCTCAATTCAAAAGGAATACTAAATTATTCGTGTAATAACTGCATTCATATTTTTCTCTACATTTGTTTAATAGTAAACAATGCAAAGTTATTGGTATTCAAATAGTCAAATCTGCCCAGCCAGGAGTGGCTCAGTGGCTGAGCATCGACCTAGGATCCAGGCGATCGGGGTTCAATTCCCGGTCAGGGCACATGCCCAGGTTGAGGGCTGCAGCCGATCAATGACTCTCTCATCATTGATGTTTCTATCTCTCTCTCTCTCTCCCTTCCTCTCTCTGAAATCAATAAAGATATATTTAAAAAACAAAACAACAACAACAAATAGTCAAATCCATCACTACCACCAATTAGTGAAATAATCAGGAATAAAATAAATCCCATTTGGAAAAAAAAAAAAGCCATGCCCTATTCAGGAAAAAAACCAAGAACCTCTGCCACGTCTAAAACAGTACATTTACCTATTTTACTGAATGATTTAAGCTCATAGCTTGATGAATGCAACTCTGATGCAAAGAGTTGCCCTTTTGTACCTTTTATCAAGACAGAATCATTAAATGCAGGTTCACAATATGGAGAAGTCTCTGTTGCTTGCCACTTTATGATAAGGAAATTGCTAAAGTCATAATTTCACTTATCATTTAAACCCTACCCACTCTTTAGACTGAGACATGAGCTTATGACTCAGGTAAATGCCACATTAGCAGACCCAGCTGACAGGGTTTTTAGGAATGCTTTCCCACAGATATGGCACCGCTCTGATACCAGGAAGAATTCCCTACTGAACTCTGCAATAAAACAGCAAGTTCCTGGGGACAAAAATGGAATAGAAATTTTTTTTTTGGTTAATGATAAGAACACTTTAACGTGAGATCTAACTTCTTAACAAATTTAAGTGTCAGTACAATTTTCATTGTTGTTGGTACAATGATGAATAGCAGACATCTAGAGCTTATTCACCTTGCGTGACTGAAACTTCACTCTGTGGATCAGTAACTCCCCAGTTCCCCCTCCTCGGCCCCTGGCAACCACCACTCCCCTCCCTGATTCTATGAATTTGACAATTTTAGATATCTCATGTAAGTGTAATCATGTAGTATTTGTTTTTCTGTGACTAGCTCATTTCATTTAGCATAATGTTTCACCCATGTTGTGGCACATTGCAGAATTTCCTTCTTTTTTAAGGCTGAATAATATTCTATTGTACATTTGCACCACACTTTGTTTATCTATTCATCCATCTGTGGACATTTAGGTTGTTTCCACAACTTAACTATTGTGAACAGTGGGGCAAGGAGAACACTTATTTGTGATAACTTGGAGAAAGTTTCCCAATGCCCTTCTCCCAGGTTCGACTACAGATGCCAAGCACATGTTGAGAAAGGCAGGCTGGCTTGCAAGGTATGCCGAATTGTTCTTCATTAGAAGTCAGACACCAGACTGATACCAATCAAAATCAAAAGACTTATAATTGTTGAGCTGGGAGCACTACCTGCCCACACATGAATAAGCAAACGCTTCACATTAAAACTGTGAAGTCAGGAGAAAGAGTAATAATTATATTCACATTCCATTATGTACATTAAAACTTTACTATGGAGAAAATACCAATAGTTGCTGTGTAGAGTATTCCTGCCTATATATATCTATCTACAAAATAGGTTTGCTATTAATACCAAAGACAATTTCTCATTAACACAGGAGTTACCATGCTACTGTTTCTCCCTCCTGACATCTACATGTGTCTGTCATCCCCATCAAATTTACTAAGAACTAAAAACTCTGTAAGTACACCAAACCTGAAAAAGACTCACCAAAAAATAAATAAAAGAGTGACTAAAACTTCTATCCACAAACTATATGAACCACATAAGATTCACACCTACTTCAAACAGCTCTTCAATCTCTAAAAAAGTAACTCTGAGTTAAAGACTTGTTCAACTTCTGATTACCTGCCAACCAAATGATGCTTCTTGCTTTTAATAAGTTCTAGTGGGATATAAGTACAGTTCATTCCAAAACTGCAACATATTTATAACATAAGCATGTCAATAAAAGGAGATGTCCATTGACCAACAGAAGGTCCTCAAACCAATAAAGACCCACTGACTACACTGTGAGTACTACTAGCAGTTTGGGACGGTTTGATCCTGGGTTCATGTATCAGTCCTACCATTATTCTGTCCCTGAGTAAATCAAAATTATTTAAATTTTACATGAACATTTACTGAAGAGCAGCTAGACAGCAGCTAACAAACTGTAAAGAAACTAAATGTAACCATAGGTGATTAAATAAAGGGCAGTGTATCTATAACAGCATACTATTCAGCAATTATAAAGAATAATGTAAATGTAGCTATGACAGAATTCTCAATATATTAGGAATACAGGGTGGTCAAATTTCCTAGGATTATGTACATTATGGTGCCATTTTTGTAAAAACATATACAAGTATATGCACACTAATGTATATAAAATATATAAATGTTTATAAAAACACATATCAAAAAATTCACAGAAATTATCACTGGGTAACTTTTCACCTGTATTTTCTAATTTTTCTACAATAAACATATTAGTAAAGTTATTTCTGTTTAAAAATCACAACCTCTCTATACCTTCATTCTATCTTTGGTTTACAAGAAGCTACAACACTTGTACCTCATTTAACTTACAGCAATATGTAGGGGTGGTGAGTAATGTGAGAAATTTAAAGAAAGTTCCAATAATAAAAAAGCATAATATGGTTAATATCTCCTTCCACGATGAAGATGAGTTCCAGAAACACTGCATTGTCAGAAACTTTGTTACTAAAGGAAAAAAGTATCAGAGGACAGGGTTGCATTTCAAAGATGCTACATATTAGAAGGGCAGTTCCTCCTCCAAGATGCCCAGCCACTCACTGTCTTCCTGAACGCCCAAATAACCCCCTTACCCCGCTACTGTGTCTTTGAAAGAGTCTATTTCAAGAATTTGTTCAAAATGTTCATAAACAATACTTCTCTTTAAACACTTTTAAACCTTCCTTTTAACTGACTGTAATAGCATCAGGCATGAGGCTATATGCATAAAAAAACCATTTACTGAACACTGTGCTAAACACT